>NW_015542337.1:319214-345528 GCF_001515605.1 Sinocyclocheilus anshuiensis | reverse complement strand
GCATTGCATATCTACAGCAATAAACAGCCGGTAGAAGCAACATAACAGAGCGAGAGAACCGGTGTTTAGCTGTACATATGGGAAGCCAAATGCACTGAAAGTGGGACGAAACAGCGCGATGTTACAGAGCTCGTGCCGCACTGACCTGTTATCGGCTAAATTGGATCAATTGACCGAGCCGCGCGACCTCGCTACTGAATGAATCTCGCGCTACGAACGGCGCGAACTAATCTCACAAGCACGGCGCTGATCAGTTAAAAAATACTTAGGAGGACAGCGAACAACCGCTGAGGGCGGAAACTATAGCAATGCAGGGCTGTCAATCAACCCCGTGGCCCCGCCCTATACAATGTGACATCACACTGCATGAGAATCAAAATGGCAGGTCTAGTGAGACTGACTTGGGGTGCGTCTCAATTAGCTCCCTAGCTCCCTAGCTCCCGAACTCGTGAATCAGTAGATCGTGTACAAGAATTCGGTGACTGGTAAGTTCCCTGACTCATTGCACGTTGGGACAGTGATCACTGGAATTCCAGTGACATGATTGTGGCGCGAGTACAGCGTCAACGGACAACATAGTAGAATGTCACCGCTTGAATTAATAAACAACAGACAGGACCGATCTCTTTTTGATATTATTTTTTATTCTCTTTAAACACATCGTTCTGTTACATGTTCTTACAACATTTCAGCCGAATATTAATTATAAATGTTAAATAAATGTGTTCATTACCTGTCTAGCGATGTGCGTCTATGTTGAAATATACGAATTATATTTAAAAAAACGGTTGGTCTTTTCAAATCTTCTATAGCGTGTCATTATATTTATCGAGCTGGCTCATGTGATTTATGTTTTACGCTTCAGAAGTGTGACACGTTTTCCAGTAAGGGAGCATAGTGAGCTCCGATGCTCCCTAGTTTTTGTGGTGCATTGTGGGATTTTTCAGGGAGCAAACTTTCCAGTGCACTGGAAGGATTTTGCGATTGAGACAGCCCTTAAAATGACCGACTCCCTGATCAGTGCCCTTACTACTGAACAAGGGAGCTGATTGAGACGCACCCTTGGTTTAAAGGGAATTAAAAAATGAGGAGTGGGTGGATTTTTGTCATTGTAGGGTGGTTGTGTTCACACACTGCCAACACACATTTATGTCCAAACACCATGTAAAAGTGGATTTTGCGTAATAGGTGCCCTTTTAAAATTAAAACGGAAAAAAATTAAGATAAAATCTAATTCAAAGTATTAGTAAAAACACTAATAGTATATAAAACTGATATAGTGGTGTGGCAGTTGTTTTTACAGAAAACCAATAGTGGGAAACTTCTGTCCATCCAAATAAAGTCTGTTGGCCTGCTGTCTCAGGCTGAGAGTAGAACTCTCCAAACTTGAGTTCTAAAGTTTGATGCAGGAATAGTTCACTCAAAAATACAAATTGGCTGAAGATTTGCATGCCTTCAGGTCATCCAAGATGTAGATGAGTTTGTTTTTGCTTTTTGCTCACCAGAGCATTCTCTAAATTGAATGGGTGCCATCAGAATGAGTTCAAACAGCTGATAAAAACATCACAATAATCCACAAGTAATCATCATGACTCCAGTCCATCAATTAATGTTTTGTGTTTGTAATAAATAAATAAATTTATTTATTTTTTTTACTTTTTGAATAAATCTGCAAAAATGTCAACGATTCTGTGTTTTTCTGTCAATATGGGGTGCTGTGTGTACATTAATGAGGAAAAAAAATTAACTTAAATGATTTTAGCAAATGGCTGCAATATAACAAAGAGTGAAAAATTGAAGGGGGTCTGAATACTTTCCGTACCCACTGTATATACACACACAAATATACAAAAATATAAAAAAAATACAAATATAAAAAATATATTCATATATTTCATATAATAAGACAGAATAATTAAATTGAAACTATGTTCAATATCACATTCCAGAGAATGTCTTTTGCTCACCACCTGTAACAGAGCTAATAAGATCCTCAAGCCCCCTCTTTTTAAGGAATTTGGTTATATTTATAGCAGGGATATATTGAGGCCTGTTTTTTTTTCAGGTCCAGTTGGTGACATGCAATGTGAAATACAGTCAGTCTGGTGTGTGAAATGCAATGGCACCGGTGCTCCACAATTAAGCTTCACAAGAGCCTCTCAGCAGGGGTCTGGAATGTGCAGCTCCACAGTACAGCGTGTCCTCAGCTCTGTGTGAGAATGTGTGGTGGCCGGACAGACATGCGTCTTTGGTCCTTCTTGTGTCTCAAGTGAGTTGTGCTCATTGACAGCTGTTGCTTTGATGACAGGCGTGGCTGTTCGCTACAGAGACATCCAAGAAGCTCTCAAAGCCCTCTGTGGACACAGATGTAAGCGCGCTCATGGAGTATTATATCGATTAAATGCCACAGAGTACAAGCAAGGATAAGACAATCAGCTTAGAAGATAATAAAATAATGTGATTTGATATACATGTGCAATCTGTGGGTACCATATCAGTTTTCAGATATCTCAGTGTCTTTAGTATTGGTTTTTTGTTTGTGCATGCTCATTTCCCCTGTTTTTTATGTTTAGATGATCTTTGCCATCATCTACCACTAACTTAAAGGTAATCTTTAAACACACAAATGATTTAGTAGCACTGTTAAACCTAATCTTTAGTAAATCTCAAAAAGAATATCCATTTCTCATGTTGCATTGTATAGTTTGAAGTCACTTTCAAGTTAATTTTATTGTAATTTATTTATTTTAATTTTAAAATACTTTTGACAAAATACAACAACAATAATAATACATTTATTTATTAGTTATCAGCCAAAACATGAAGAAAAAAAATATATATAAGCTTATTGGTTTGGCCATAATGTTAATATTTGTGTATCACCAAGAAAATATATATATAGAAAAATACTTTTTTTATGTTACTGCATTGATTATTCTTATACTTATTCTTATTTATCTTTTTGACAGAATAAAGAATTTTAAGATCTGCAATTTATTGGTTATTGCTAAAGATGAAAATAATTATCAGCTTATTTTTCTGGCCATAATTTTAATATTCATAGATTGCCAAGAAAAATACAGTATTTTATTTTATTTTATTTTACTGACCATTGATTTTAGTTTTTATTTTATTTTATTACTTGTTACTTTTATTACTTTTGTTTTTGTTTCTTTCTTTTTGTTTTGATTTTTTATTTGGGCAAAATAAAGAATTTTAAGACCTGCAATTTATTGATTATAGATGAAAACATGTAATCTCTTTTGTTTTGTTACTAGGTGTCCACGTCAGACATTTTTGGAATTGTTAGCTTTCAAAAACATCTGTGACCAAATAATTTTGACTTGCAGAGTTGTGTTTTTACAATTGTTATACAAGCCCTATAGACTTCCATTATAAGTGCATTTCTGTGCACACATTTTTGTTTGTTTACATAACATATTGTGATGACAGTTGTTTTCATAATTGACAGCAGATGTTGTTGATAGAACTGCTAAACAAAATTTATTCTGGAATATTCATTTAATATTGTCTAGTCTAGTCTTATTATAGTGACTCTCACTTTTCTCATGAGCCATTCTTTAGAAAGAGAAACGAGAGTTGTGAGGCAGAGTAACATCATTGCAGCCAGAGTTATATAGGTTTGTACAATGATTCGATTCCATTAAGACCTGCCTTAATGGAAACACAAAGAAAGTGGCCCCATGAAATGTCAATTACAGGCCAGACTTACATTCTCTCCTCCATCTTCCAGTGGCCATGGCTCTAGTCGCTATAGACAGAAAGATTCCCGTGTAGTTTGTTGTGTGAGACACTTTTTTTCCCCTCAGCAGTCAACACTGCTGACCAAGACCAGCGGCCAGCTAATAAAGGAAGAGCTGTGATTCAAACTCCTCCTGACTGGGCTGGTTTGCAATTAAACTTCACAGTGAAATTCACTGTTACAGCTGTGTGTCTGTATGTTAAAATCAATGAGGTTTAGATCTGAGTCTCAGTCAAGCTGCGTCTGAAAACCGCATACTGTCTGAGTAGGTATTACATTTGAATTTGAACATTGTTGTATTATAGTATGAATGGGTAGTTCAATAATAATTCAGACATACTACATTCACAATGTTGTCACTGTCATGTGACCTACCAGCATCAGTTGCATCGCTTCACTACTATTCACAAATCCTCTACCGTGGCATCATGGGATTGAAAAGTGTCTATTGGAGGTGCACTCCAGAATCTCAGCGGAAGTTTTATATAGTATGTAGTATGCCGTTTTAGATGCAGCACCAGAGTACTGATATTTAGTACCATATTGGTAACACAATAAGGTCTTATTTGTTAACATGAGTTTAAGTATCAGATCACATGAACTAACAATGAGCAAAATATTTTACAGCATTTATTAACCTTTGTTAATGTTAGCTGTTCATAAAATGTTCAATAAAAATGTTCATGTTCATGAGATATTTTACTGTGATCTGTAACTACAATATTTGATCTTAAAAATGTATTAGTAAATTTTGAGATTAACATTAACAAAAGATTAACAAAAGCTGCAGTCCGTAACTTTTTCTTTGGTTAAAAATGATTAGAAATCAATTTTTGAGCAAGTATATAACCAGCCAGTGTTCAAAACTATCTCCTTACCTTAGCCCAATTCACAGCGATAAGCTTCTAATAATGTTTTCTAATTTGAGTGGTACTGGTAGGAATTTGCGGGAAATTCGAGCATGCCGCTGCGTCATTACGTCACGTCTGTAAACATAAAGAAGTTGTCCCGGCTAGTAGACTGCAGGTAGCGGATCGTTTATAGCCTTTTCTCACAGCAGCTGGAATAATTAAATTTATCAATTTGATGGCGGATTGTAATCCAAAAAAGTATGTTTATGAAACACAAGTGACTGAAATTAGATTATATTCCAGTTTAAAATGTACATCTGATTACAGATAACAGCCTACGTGGGATTACACAAGAATTGTATTTTAAAGAGAACCAGTTCTATGGATGAATAATTAGCTTTTTGGGTTAAAAGAATTTCTTTCTATGAAATTCGAATGGTATGACAATTAGAGATTAGACTGTACAGAAATTGAAATCTACATGTAGTCTAACGCTAATACACACTATATACACATAGCCACGCAATGCTGATGTTGTTAACACTGTCCCGTTGTTAACATCACTAGATTTAATCACTATTGGTAGCGTGATTTATTGTAATGCTTTTTTCCTCTGTTGGTCAGAACAAAAGTGGCAGACTTGTTACTTACTCGTTTAGATGATATTACTTACTGATTCAGACAATATCCGATGAAAATTCTTATTTGGGTCATATATTCCAAGACATAGGCTAGAATCTGTGATTCCGAAGTACAGTATCCACACCGGTGTGGTGACTGAGAGTCACACTTTCAACTCAAAACATTAGATTCATCAGCGCTGGAGCCATGCCAGTGCACAACCCACACAATGAAGATAATTCCGCAAATAACTGCAATTGCAGGTTTCAAACAGAGATGGCGAGAAAGAGGCAAAACCTACGAACTGCAGCTTTAATAAAGAATTAATAAATGCTGTAAAAGTATTGTTAATTGGGTAATACTTTATTTTAGTGTCCTTGTTACATGTACTTAGTAATAACAATTATGCTTAATTACATGCAACTAACCATAAACCAAACCCTCATCCTAACCCTTACTATATAGTAAGTACTTGTAGTTCATTCATATTACTCAGTACTTAAATGTATGATTACACTGTAAGGACACCATACAATGTGTAACCGTTAATTGTTAGTTCATGCTAACAAATGTTAACAAAAGAAGCCTTTCTGCAAATAAAACCTTACTGTAAATAATACAACATATTATATATATATGTGAGTGTGTAGATATAACCTCACTTGTCTGTTTATGCTGTTCCAAACAATAGTTAGTAAGTGCTGCAGAGTGGATGCAGAACAGGGAGAGTAGTGTGGTATTATTTACATTTTATTATTTATTATTGTTAAATATTATAAATAATTATATTATGTTATAAAGTATTATATGTAATTATAAAGTATTATAGTTTATATTATTTATTTATCTATATACTTATTTTCAACCTCCTTGGGGAAGTCTTTTACATATAGTAAGAAGAACTGGGCGTGTATTAGTTTGATTATTTTATAGCATCATTTCCTGCATAATTTTGTCCAAATATGAATCCTGAAAAAATTGAATAAAAAAATAGGACATAACTGCCTATACTTTAAATACAACTACTAATGCTTGACTTTATTTTGTTTAATAAAGAAATAAATAAATAGATTCAATAATTTATTTATTTTCCCACTTTCTTTTTACACCCCAAACACAAAATAATGCTGCTGTTTAACCTTGCTGAAAGGATTTGCCTAATTGAATTCTAGCCATTGCCCAAGTTCTGCAAATTGTGGTGAAAACATATCAGTGGGGTTTGCAGAAGCTGTGAAAGTCCTCACTCAGCGATGTGACTGCAGGGATAATATGGGAAATAATAACCCTGTCTCAGCTGTCACGTCCAATCTGACTGCAGAATCCAGCAAAGGGCTGAGGAGAAGCTTTCAAAGTATTCTCCGCACACATGTGTGTTTATGCGTTATCTGGAAGATTTGACCACCTGCACAGCAATGGCTACCAAGTGTCTATTTTTACACTCCCTGCAGCTGATCCGCCATGAAGTGGAGATGAATGTTGTTCATGCAGTGTGCTGGTACTAGCCAGTCTATTAGTGAAGAGTGTAGGAGGGCAGTGCGCCTGCTTCTTCGCTCAGCAATTTGAGTGTGCTGTCATTCAGAAGGTTAGATTTGTAGCACCTTTGGCATTGCATTAAAATTTTAGCTTCCTGGAATTTTTTTTTCTACTAAAGCACATATTCTACAACATTATTATATGACTGTAATGCACATTACGGGAGGTTAGGGTATTTTTTTTTGTACCATTTATATCGCCGTTTCAAAACGCAGCATTGCTGATTCACAGGTACGTACTCTTGTTTGTAACAAAATGCCGATTGAACAGATGAAACAAACTAATCTTGATCATCACCTCTGCTCTGCGGGCACTGCTGGATATGGGTCGCCTGTCTGGGTTCCGGGGGCTTGTCTCGGGAGAGCCTGGGTGGAGCGGGCCTCGGGCCGGAGCACCAGCGGTGTGCCCAGGGGGAGGCTGCGGCGGAGACAACGATCTATAATTGCATCGCTGAAGCATCGAATATTGGGTTGAACCGATCTAAGTCAGTCTTAAAAAATAAAGGTGACAAACACTCAAGGTGACAATAAGCGTGGGCTACTCATACAGAACCCGTGAACTATTATCAATAGACCCATCTATATCAACGCTGTTAGCGGGACAGTCAAGATCTACAACCAAGATGCTACCGGACCAAAGGGCATCTAACGTTACTGGTGCGAAAAAAAGGCTTTAAATGTTGCAATTGCTAAAAATAGGAAACTAAACATATTTCAAACTGTCAATCATTCAAGAATAATCTGGGACCCTGAATTAAAGCCCAGGGGCATTTTAGGAGGGCATCTAAATATACGAAGTTATAAATCTAAAAGTGATCAAATCCATCAGCTGCTACTAGATTCCAACTTAGATTTTCTGTGTTTAACAGAGACTTGGCTTAATGAAAATTCACCATCATCAGCTTTATATGTCCCTGGTTATAATGTGCATAGAAATGATAGAGTGGGCACTAAAGGAGGGGGGGTCTTAATATTTGTGAAAGACAGATTTCAGTGTCATGAAATACAGTGGTCATGTAATGAATTGGAGTGTATTGGACTTAACATAATGCTGTCTCCATCTATGCCATTTTCACTTATAGTAATATATCACTCTCCATAATCTAAAAGCATATTCTATGAGCATTTTAAAAATATGTTAAAGGAATGTAATTTTAATAAGGAGGTGATAATCATGGGAGATTTTAACATTAATTGGGAGGAAAAATCGGCAAGAAAAACTTTAAAACAGATCACTAATGACTTTGATCTTACACAATCGATAAATGGGCCCACTAGAGTAACAAATTCAACAAGAACACAAATAGATTTAATATTTAGTAATAGACCAAAACAAATTGTCAAATCTTTTAATATGCTGACTGGACTATCAGATCATAATTTGATTCTGATACCCAGGAAGCTAACAAATAAACGTTTCACTCCGTTTGTCCAAAATACTGAATCTTCAAATATCCCCAAAAATATGCAAGGTCAGTTTATAAGTGCTGTCCAGAGCATTAATTGGGAGACAGCGCTTTTTGGGGAATCGCCAGAAGAAGACAGCAAAAGATTCACAGATAAAATGCAGAGCTTAATTTATTAATTTGCATGCAGTCAAAGAAGTAGGAAGAAGAAGAACACCATTCCTTGGATGAACATAAAAATCTTGAATTTAATGAAAAAACGGGATATGGCCCTTAAGGTTGCAGTTAAATCTAAAGTAAGCAGCGATAGACATACTTTTACTATGTTACGAAATTTCTGACTATAATAGAAAAAGTAGGAGGCAATACTAAATCTATTTGGAGTTAGTTAAAAATATTAATGGGACATAATTCTATACATCCTAAATCACTGGAACTCATTGTTGATGGAAAACTTCAGAATAAGCCAGCTGAAGTAGCTGATGTTCTCAATAATTATTACGTTGATTCAGTAGAAAATATCATTAAGTATTTTACTCCTGAGTATAAGAACACTTTTTGTCAAGTTAGACAGATAGAACCAGCTTTCAACATAGAATCTATCACTGAGTCAGATGTGATGAGAGTGATTAGATCCCTTAGGCCATCTCGAGCTAAAGATGTCATTGGGATGAATACGTGTATGTTGAAAGAGCTTTCTGAAAGTAATTAGCTACTGTTATTCCCATATTTAAAGGAGGTGATCGTCTATCCATCAGCAATTACAGACCTGTTAGTATTTTGCCCGTGGTTTCCAAAATGGCCGAAAAACTAGTTGCAGAACAAATGATAAATCATTTAAATACCAGTGCTTATCCTTTACACCCACATCAGTTTGGTTTCCGTACTAATCATTCAACCGATACAGCCAATTGCTATTTTATAGAAAAAGTGAAGTTATTGTTGGATCGAGGAGGGGTTGTCGGTGCCGTCTTTCTAGATTTAAAAAAGGCCTTCGATACCATTAATCGTGGAATTCTCTTATCTAAATTGAATACATTTAATTTTTCATTAGACACCATTAAATGGGTAGAATCATATTTAACACATCGGTCTCAGTTGGTTAGAGTGAAGAATTATCAATCAGGTGTTGTTTCTTTGTCAGCAGGTGTCCCGCAAGGTTCAATCTTGGGCCCACTTTTATTTTCTTTGTATGTGAATGATTTGCCAAATTTTTGTTTCAATTCTAACATCCAGATGTATGCTGATGATACAGTAGTTTTTGTACATGCTAATAGTACAGCTTAAGCTGCTGATCAGCTAACAAGTTCAATGTTAAAGATCACGGAATGGCTGAAACATAATTGCTTAAAACTAAATGTATCGAAAATGGTATGTATGTTTTTCAGTAAAACTAAAAGTTGCCATGCGGAGTCAGATGTAGTCATAGATGGGGAGAGACTAAAAGTTGTCTTAGATTTTAAATATCTGGGTGTATATATTGATAGCAATCTTACTTTTAAAACGCACATCAAGAAGGTTTGCAATCATATTAAGTTCAACTTGGCAAATTTTAGATATGCCCGTAGCTGCATGTCAGTGCGGAGTCAGATGTAGTCATAGATGGGGAGAGACTACAAGTTGTCTCAGATTTTAAATATCTGGGTGTATATATTGATATCAATCTTACTTTTAAAACGCACATCAAGAAGGTTTGCAATCACATTAAGTTCAACTTGGCAAATTTTAGATATGCCCGTAGCTGCATGTCAACTAAGGCTGCGAAGATGTTTATGCATTCGATGATCTTCTCACATATCACTTATTGTTTGACAACCTGGTCACAAGTAAATAATACTTCTCTCAAACCAATTGTCTCTTTATATAAACAAACCTTGAAAGTTTTAGATAAGAAATCCATACACCATCATCACTGTGGTATTTAAAAAAAAATACAATATTTTAAGTTGGGAAAATTTGATTATATATACAGATCTTTGTCTTATGTATAAAATCAGACATGGACTGGCTCCTCCTGTATTGAACCAGTTTGTAAACGTAGCACCATCTGGTTACAGATTAACGAGAAGTGCAGTAAGAGGTGATTGCATAGTCCCTTTAAGAAAAAGTGCATTTAGTCAAACAGTGTTTTCAGTTAGGGCTGCTCGTGAGTGGAACTCCATCCCAACTGATATTACAAATTCTAATACTTATGCTTCTTTTAAGTTTCGCTTAAAGAAATGGTTAATTGAGAGTCAGCATTGTCAACATTAACTTTATAACTTAAACTCTACTGCTGTCTTGTCTTTTTTGCTTTGCTAGTTTGATATTTTTTTATGTAAATTAGGTTGTTTGGTTTAGGACTGATTGAATGATTAGGGCTACTGTTACTTGTCTGTATGCTTACATTATCTTTGTTTGTATATTGATATTGTGATATTATTGATATATTGTATATTGATATTGTGATATTATTGATATATTGTTTGTTATTTTGTTTGACAGTTGGATTGTGTGTATGAGTGAGCTGGTATTGATTTGTTGGTTTTGTGTATAGTATAATTTTAAAGGAGATGTTTTGTTTTTAGGAATAGTGTGAATGGTATATGTATTTTAGAGTATGTAAGTATTATGTATTGATAATTTTTTTTAATTTTAATTTTATTTTTAGGGTGACAATTTTACCATCAGTCCAGGGACTGCAGATGCAAAATAGCCTTCTGGCTAATTCTGGCACATTGTGCATTTATGTATTGTTGATGTGCATTGTCCCTGTCAAATAAACCTGAAATAAATAAATAAATAAAATAAAATAAATTTAGTACTTATACTCCAGTTTGGGATTGAATAAACATGTGTTTTGTTAACTGTTGGAAAGCTTAACATTTTTTATGTATTTGTGCATTTTGTTGCGTGCAGTTGTGGTTGTACTTTTTTTTCTTCATAATTAGTGAAATAGAAGTTACTGAAGCACAGCCATTTATTTTGCCTTCTAACATTTCCACCCATAAACAAAACCACATGTTTCTGTAGTTTACAGCATTGCTCAGAGACTGCCCTAGCGATGTCCACAGAACCAGTTTTCTTGTTTGAAGTGAAGATTAGATGCAAGAGATCCTTCCTAATCTGTGTACAAACATTGCTTAACCCAAATAATAGGCTTTGGATTTCTTGCAATTGAGGATCAGTGTATCGCAATGGTTCAATAAAACTTTCAAAAGAGCTTGCAGGTGCACTGAAATGTCTCAGAGCTTGTGACAGCAATTCCTAAAAAGTGTTCACATGATAAGGTTCTTATCGTTACCAGTGCAGCAATTATTTGGTTAACAAATACAGTTAAAAACCTTAATACTGGAAAATGTTAAAGGGGTCATATGATGCTATTTTAAAGATCTTTATTTTGTGTCTTTGGTGTAACAGAATATGTTGACATGCTTTAATGTTCAAAAAACAAATTATTTTTCAAATACTGTACATTATTGTAGGTCCTCTATGCCCCGCCTCTCTCAAACACGTCGTTTTCAACAAAGCCCCATAAATAAGAAGATAAATAAATTTAAGAAGATAAATAAATCTTAACCAATGATTCCTAATTGCATCTACTTCCGGAAGGCCAAATAAAGTGCTTTTGCTTTTTCACTGAATCACACAGCGTCTTCCTGACATGGCTGCATCAACACTACTGCTGTTCCTGAAACCACGCCTTCTATCTTTGCGTGCACATTTGGGCGGCATTATGCTAATATTTCCACATAATGACGTAGATATGTGGGGGCATGTTAGAACGAGGCATTTTAGGTAGGCGTGGTTGACTCTTAACTTTTATAAAGAATATCTCTTTGGCACACACACACACATATATATATACTATATATACACATTGAAATAAATTCAAGGTATAATATAAACACATCAAAATTGAAAACTGGAGAGGTCTGAAGAATTACTTTTTTGGTGGTGTTTTTAAAAGTTGTTTATAAAAATCAGTGTAAAATTAAATCATTGGCTGAGTAATAGATTTGAGTGGTGCTCAAGTCTCAGTGTAATTAACAAGTTAATTAACAAATTGCTTACCACTGTTGGATGGAATATTTTGTACAAACCTTTGTACAGTAGTGGATGTTTATTTATTTATGTATATATATTGTTTTTGTATTTTTTCCTGTGTTGGCAAAGCTTCATTTTCATCAGTCATTACTATTGGTATTATATTTTCTGTGTCTTTTTTGTTACTAGGTGATTATTAAGCAGCTAAGTTCAATATATAAAAAAGGATCATATTGCATAAGGAAAGTCAGGGATGATCAATCATGATCAAAAACAGATGATTATTTTCATTTTGGATGCAATTTTTGGAGTGAATGCATGAGTGGGCCATTGCTAATTCTTTACAGAAGGACAGGAGTAGTGCATCAGTAACTGGGAAATGTTCACACACTTCCAATGAAGAGGGCAGGATTGCTCAAGTTCATGGGATTGAACCGGTGTTCAGGTAGAGACCCGTCTTTAATCCTGTTCTGGAGGTTTGCGTGACAATGAGGCAATAGATTGCTAAGAAAAAACCTGTAGTACTGTGTTAACTGAAGCCTTTGTTCGACATAAACAAGCCCTGCTATTTTCAATGAGTCAGAAGCCTAGAGAACTCGTTAAGCCACTGTTGTGATTGAATTCATATGCTTTATATTATGAATGTTTTCGCTAGGGTGGGGATTTATGGAAAAGTGTGTAGAAATGTTTAGACTCGAGCTTTGCGTAGGCGGTTTGTATCTTTTTTTTTTTCCAGCTTGTGAGTTTACATAAACATCACCCTATACACGGCCTCAGTGTCTCTGTCCACACATTGGGACAAAGAATCACTGTCCTCTGCATCACATCCTGTTAGTTAACCAGACTGACTCACTATGATGTGCAGAAAAAGCCTCTTTTGATTAGTTGAATGACCCAATGGCCCAAAAGTCACTTACTTTGGCCTTATTGTGGGCGCCATTGATCTTTGTCCAAAGGCTGAGAGGGTGAGAAAACCTTTCTTTTTCCAGCACTGTCACAGAAACCAATGATCCAGTTAAGTGTTAGTTACTGGGGGATTCTGAGAACATGGAGGTATGACTATGACCATGTGGATCTGCTAAACCTACACACACAGGTCATGAGGAAATGGCACTTTAGTGGCTTTTATCCTGCACCACCAAAGTATGCTTTCAAGCATCACTGTGGTGTCGTATTTAGCTCGTTTTGGAGGATTCCACTAGTTTACCCAAGGCCAAACTTATAGGCCCGGTTTCATAGACAGGGCTTAGCCTAAACCAGGATTATGCCATAGTTTAATTAGGACATTTAAGTAATTTTTATAAACATGCCTTAGAAAAAAGCATTACTGGTGTGCATCTTAAGACAAAACAAAGGCACGGACATGTTTTAAGATCAGTCAGTGCATATTTCTTTCAGTTGAAACAGCTCAGATTTATATTTTAGTCTAGGACTAGGATTAAGCCTTGTCTGTGAAACCGGAGGATAGAGTTGAAATTAAGTTTGACGTTAATGACGTCAAATGCTGGCTCTTGTTTTTCTTGTGAGTAATTATGATACACCACATTTTTGAAAGTTTGAATGAAATTTGACAGCCAAGACTTTTAGCTTCAAGCAGTTTGTAAGCAACTCTCACAGTTTTCACTCTATTCCTCACACAAAGCTTGTTTCTGACAAAAACATTTTGGACTACTTTTTGGTGCATTTCTAGATTAAAGGGGTCATATGATGCGATTTCAATTTTTCCTTTCTCTTTGGAGTGTTACAAGCTCTTGGTGCATAAAGAAGATCTGTAAAGTTGCAAAGACTAAAGTCTCAAATCCAAAGAGATATTCGTTATAAAAGTTAAGAGTCAACCACGCCTACCTAAAACGGCTTGTTCTAACGTCATGTTATGCAATGACAGTAATGACATGTCTACGTCACGATGTGGTAAGATTTGCATAACGCTGCCCAAGATGAAACATGTTACAGTATCTGAGTATGCCTCTATGTCGTCATCAGACGCTGCCCGGAACATGTCCCAGTCCACGTGATCAAAACAGTCCTGTAGTATAGCGTCTGATTGGTCCGACCAGCATTGAATTGTCCTGAGGGCGGGTGCTTCCCGTTTCAGTTTCTGCCTATAAGCAGGCAGGAGCAGAATGGAAGAGTGATCCGATTTGCCGAAAGGTGGGCGGGGGAGGGATTTGTAGGCGTCCCGGAAAGGAGAGTAGCAGTGGTCCAGTGCACGATCACCACGTGTGTTGATGGTGATGTGTTGAAAATATTTTGGAGTTATTGTTCTGAAGTTGGCTTTGTTAAAGTCCCCCGTAACAATAAACGCCGCATCTGGGTAAGCGGTTTCCTGCTCACTTATATTCCCATACAGTTCCTTGAGTGCCTGGTCTGTGTTGGCTTGAGGGGGAATGTAAACAGCTGTGAGGCATCACAATATGGTAAGGGTAGAAACATTTCCGTCACACGCTTGAGGTATTCGGCCAATCACAACGCACTGGATAGCTGGCCAATCAGAGCACACCTCGCTTTTCAGACCGATGAGCTTTGTAAAGATCGACGCGTTTCAGAAAGGCGGGGCATAGAGGAGAAACAATAATGTACAGTATGTGGAAAATAATGTATTTTTTGAACCTTAAACCACATAAACACATTTCATTACACCAAATACACAAAATAATGTTATTTTTAGCAACATCATATGACCCCTTTAAAATATCGTGACTGTATATTTATCTGCCTATTAAAATTTACAGTATGCACTACATAATTGTCAATGAGTAATTAATGACAGAATTTTCATATTTGGGTGAACTGTCCCTTTAATTCTGGCACACAAAAAAGTATTCTGGTTGCTTCATAACATTACGGTCGAACCACTGATGTCATGGACTATTTTAATGATGTCCTTACTACCTTTCTGGGCCTCTGCAGGGTCAGAAAGGTCTCAAATTAAAATTTGTGTTGCGAAGATGAACAAAGGCCTTACAGGTTTGGAATGACGTGAGTGTAAGTAATTAATGACAGAATTTTCATTTTAGGGTGAACTATCCCTTTAAATCTCGAGGAAGTGCTACAGAGAACTCATTCCTAAACTATTACAAACACATAAATATACATATATTAATTTGTGAATAACCATTATTACAAATATAACAAAGAGTTTGCTACTGCACAGTTTCTGTGGAAATACATAGGCAATTTCCATGCATAGTACTAACATATTGTACTAATGTATTTTTTATATAAATTTACATGTCCATTTCTGCAACTGTATAAAAGTCGTAAAGCGGTGTTTACCTCATTAGACTTTCCTCGCTGAGCTTTGGTACAGTTTATGAGGTGTATTGTGGGATTCAGGTAATACCTGCAATAAATTCACTTTTGTAGCAGAAAACCATATTAAAGTAGCACAGAAATAGCTTGCAGTGGAGATATAACTCACAAACTCTTTAAATCATACATTTTATTTTGGGTCTAATCACCTTAATAATGTCAAAACTAGTTCATGCCACAGCAAACGCTCTACCGAAACTAAAATCAGTCTAATAAACATCTAAGTGTGAAGGTTGTTTCTCACTCCACTGATGAGGGTTACTCATTTAACACAAAAGCAAGTACTAGTAATCCAATACTGACATTAGCCCACTTGTTCATGACTAAGTGTTATTCTCTTGAAAATGTCTTTGAGGATGAAAGGAAGTTCCCTCATACCCTTTTGATGAATTTGGGGGGAAAAAAGCTCTGAAATCTGAGCTTGAACATGGTTATTGGGTTTCACATCATGGTCTGTGGGCCATTGTCGCAAGTTTGCCCTTGTCATTCATGCACTTTGATTCTAATCTGACTTGACCTGATACCTTTTCTGGTAAACAAAATGAAACGAGGCAGGAAATCTTTTGAATGTCAAATTCAAGTCTTCACACCTGTTGCATGCTTCTGAATTAAGGCAGGGATGAAAACATCAAATAGGATCTAATATTTTAGTTTAAAAACAGCCGGGTCTGCATTAAGAGATATAGAGGGAGACACAATATAATTGTAACTGTGATCCTGCAGGGTCACACAGCTGAATACTGAGATGATGAGATTTGTGTCAGGCCTTTGAGGCACAGTTAATCATTGTATGGGCATGTCAGTGTAAATGATCAACTTAATGCTTGATGTGGTGTCATCAAAGCATAAGCTACTCATCTAGTTTTTTCCCTTCTCAAGAAATTCAGAAATGACACCTGATTGATATCGATACGCCGAAATGACGTCTAAACTTAAAGCGATAGTTCACCCAAAAGTGAAAATTCTGTCATCATTTACTCACCCACAAGTTGTTCCAAGCCTGTATGACTTATTTCCTTCAGCTGAACACAAAAGAGGATATTTTGGAGAATGTGGGTGACAAGATAGTTCCTGGTACCTACTACACCTACAATGTTTTTTCTGTACTATAGTAGTCTTTCGCAGCTTTATGGTTGCCCAAGAAGAAAGTAGGTAAGGTAAGAAGAAAGTAAGTCATATAGGTTTGGTACAACTTGAGGGTGAGTAAAGGATGACAGAATTTTCATTTGGGGGTGAACTGTTCCTTTAAATTGAAATAGGTCTGTTTTATAACTGCTATAGTATTGGGACTAGTGCTGTCAGTCGATTAAAAAACGAAACAAAAACTAATTAATAGCACATGTTTTTCTGAAATTATTCACGATTAATCACACCTAATAATAAAGTTTTTAAATATACTTTTATATTGCAATAATTTCACATTCAATCTTCAAATTAATGTAGAAACAACATAAATACAGTATATTTTTCATATTTGTTTAATGGCATCTTTTTTTATGACTGAAGGCGAGTATCACTGATACCAATGATGTTTCTATGAAATTGTTTTTGTTTTTCTTCTACATTACAGTATTGAGAGCTATCCATTTGAACGTTTATTAAACTTAAAAAAATAACAGCATTTATGAATCTTTGATAATGTTAATTTATACATATTCTACATAGCACCGGCAGAGGTGCTTCTGGCAGTGATGCTTCTGGCAGAATATGTCATTTCTACATATTCTACAGAGGTGCTTCTGGCAGGTACGTATACCTGTGCTGATAACATGATTATCTGGCTCGCCAGTGACAACTGAGAATAGAGCAGTTGGCATCCAGGAAAGACTGGAGGGCTGCCACGGAAGACTGGCTGATGGCAGGAAAGACTGCACCAGGGGTGGAATGGCTAGTTACCCTCTCCACACGTCAGTGTAGCATTTGCTACAGTGACACCCTAAATAACTACAAGCACGATACGAAAGAGATAGCCTGGTGGTCCACCGAGGGGCGGGATGGAACGCATTCACCAAGGGAAAGCTAAGTGTGGATGGAGCAGCCAGATACTAGCTTGCACTGCAACAGCAGGTCAGACAAGGAGGAATCAAAGCCAGGTTGAGCACCACAGTGCTGTTGATTCCAACTCTCTATCTGGCAAAAGTGAGAAAGACCAGCCCCCACAACAGGTGGCGTACCAACCAAAGGACAACCCTCAGCAACAGCATCAGGAACACATAGCCTGCATACTCCCAAGTGTAACATCTAAGAAGCTGTCCCGCAGACCCAAAGTCAACTGGCCAAAAGCCAGTGGCAAGGATGCATGGAAAAGCTTCGACTCAAGCCTGTATCTCACTCTCCAGAGCACATTAAGAGGCAGTACCGCTTCCAAGTTAAACATGTTTGGGCATGTCATCTATGAGGAAGGTCGGGAGAGGTTCGGGGAACTGCCCCAAAGGAGGTCTATTCCCAAACAGACTGGGAGATGGGAGAGGGAAATCCTCCAGTTAGTGAAGGAGAGACACCTGTTGCAGAAGGCATGGAGGAAAGCCGAAGACCAAGAGAAGGAGGGCTTGAAGAACCTGTGGAATCAGATCAAGGCCAAACTTGCAGACTTGAGACGTGCTGAGAGGATCAGAAAACGCAGAAGCCGCAAGGAGAAAGCAAGGTTGAGTTTCCTTCGGAACCCTTTCAAGTTCGCCCGAGGCCTCCTGGAGGAGAAGAAATCTGGCAAGCAGCAAACTACCCAGCAGGAGCTTGAGGTTTTTATTAAATCCCAGATCAGCGATAGCCAGAGGGAATCCCCACTAGGATCCCCGGGGTATATACCACAGCCAACTGAGCCCACCTCACCTTGACACTGCTCCTCCTAAATGGTCTGAGGTCAAGCAGATCGTAGAGCAAGCAGGAGCAGCATCAGCACCTGCACCGAACGGCATAGCCTACTGGGTATATAAGAACTGCCCTTTGCTCTTGAAGCTCTTGTGGAAGCTGATAGGAGTGGCCTGGAAAGCACAATCCATCCCTGTAGATTGGAGTAAAGCAGTCACCACCTTTATTCCAAAGGAGAAAGACTCCATCAACATGAACCAGTTCAGAGGCATTGCCCTGTTAAATGTAGAGGGAAAGATATTATTTTCGGTTCTGGCAAAACGCCTAACCAGCTACCTCTTGGCAAATAATTACATCGATACCAGTTGCCAGAAGGCAGGAGTCCCAGGCTTCCCTGGCTGTGTGGAGCACTCAGCTATGATCTGGGACCAAATCCAGACAGCCAAGAGGAATAGATCAGATCTGCACGTAGTCTGGTTGGACCTTGAGAACACCTACGGGTCAGTTCCCCACCAACTAATCTCCTTTGCGCTCAATTTTTTTCCATGTGCCACTGCCCATTCAGACCATAGTGGCCAAGTACTTTAACACCTTCCAAGTTTGCTACACAACCCAAGAGATCTCGACTGGTTGGTACCCGCTGGAGAAGGGCATGGGATGTTCCATCTCCCCATCCTTTTTACTGCCGCATTCGAGATCATCTTGATCGGTGGCACACAGTTGGTCCGAGGAGTCAGGGCCCACTCAGGCCATAGGCTTCCAGCCATAAGAAGTTACATGGACGATGTCACCACCCTTCTCCAGACAGCTGCATGCATATCCAGACTCCTCCGAAGGCTGGAGGAGCTGCTAGCATGGGCTCGGATGAGGATAAAGCCAGCGAAGTCCTGTAGCCCTTCAATCCGCAAGGGAGTTAGGAACGATAACATCTGCTTCTCAGTGAGCGTTGAGAAAATTCCTCTTCTTGTGCACCAACCTGTCCGAAGCCTAGGAAGACTCTATACGGCTGATATATCTGACAGGCACATGGCTGACACTATGATATCCCAGCTCATAGATGGGCTAAACAAGATCGACCAAAGATGCCTCCCAGGGATATTCAAGGTTTGTTGTTACCAGTTTACTCTGTACAAGCGTCTGATGTGGCCTCTGAAACCGTGCAACTTTACCTTAACAACAGTCCTGAAAATGGACAGGAAGGCAAATAGTTACATCAAGAAATGGCTTGGCCTCCCTCCCAGTCTTTCCAACGTAGCACTGTTTGGGAGAAACATCTTGGAACTCCCACTAAAAGCCATCAGTTTGGACTACAAGCAGGAGAAGGTGAGGCTGTTATTTGAGTCAAAAAAAACTCACCCGACCTTCTTGTGAGAGAGTCCTGAAAATGGACAGGAAGGCAAATAGTTACATCAAGAAATGGCTTGGCCTCCCTCGCAGTCTTTCCAATGTGACACTGTTTGGGAGAAACATCTTGGAACTCCCACTAAAAGCCATCAGTTTGGACTACAAGCAGGAGAAGGTGAGGCTGTTATTTGAGTCAAAAAAAACTCACCCGACCTTCTTGTGAGAGACACTGAAGCCCAGATCCGCACAGGACGCAAGTGGAGCGTGACGCAGACTACAGCATCAGGAGATTGTTGGGTTCTCACAGCCAGGAAGGACAGGATTGGGATGGGGATCTGCACCCAAAATGTGGTCCAAAGCATCCACAAAGGAAAGGAAAGACCTGGTGATCACAGAAGTGTCAAAGATGGAGGGGGAGTGTTACAAGGTTACAGCTGTGCGGCTACACCAGCAAGGTAGATGGACAACCTGCGGGGGGTGGCAGGGAGACGTCTCTGTTGCTGCTCCACCAACCTTGAGATGTTCCTGGATTAAAGGGGCGAAACATCAGTGAAGGGTGGCTCCCGGCTGATGACTCCGGAGCTGGTCCAACGGCACCGGCGGAGGTGCTTCTGGCAGTGATGCCTAGCAGGTACGTATACCTGTGCTGATAACCTGATAACATAATTCAAAAGTTTTGTACGGATTTGTTGAAAGAAGTTTGTTTGTTATTTATTTGATGAAAAATACAGTAGTAAAAAAGATAGTAAAAAACAGTAATATTTTGAAATATTATTACATTTTAAAGAACTGCTTAATTTTTTAAAGAAATACATATGGTTATTGTGAGATTCAAATTAGTTTAAACAGAAATAAAGTTGCACTTGTGAAAATTGTGAGATAAAATGTCACATTAGGAGAAATAAAGTAAGCCACAATTATCACAAACGATTTTACAAAATGCACACAATTAAATTTTTATATTTTTGCACATGAAGGCTGTTTCATTATCAATGAAAAATGCAATAAAAACAGTAATAGAACTGCTTTTTTAAATGCTTAATATTTTAATGGAAACTGTGATAGTAACAATTTTTTTTTTCATCAAATAATTGCAGCCTTGGAGAGCATGTAAAAGAGACTTTTCCCCAAAAAACCTTAAAAGACTAAATTATTCCACACTTTTCACTAGTAGTGTGTATATTAATTTTGTATCATTAAGATACAACTTCATCTCGCATGTTCCTTGTACTTGTCCCTGCCTGTTCTTTCCCTTGCTCATTCTAACTCATCTCCATCATCTGAGTGTCCCTTTCCCCTCGTTCCTTTCACGGAGTCATCACCCCATTGCCTTCACTATTTCAGTATTGGGTTCATATCAGTCCTTGTCTCTGTTCTCTTGTGAATGGCTGGATGAGATTAGAGGTGCTGCAGTTAAATCTGCTGATTCACCTCACTGACTCCCTTTGTAGTATTATCCTCTAATTTGGGTCTTTTCCTCACCTCTTGTAAGTCATCTTGCCTAAAACATGGAGTAATGGTGTTGCACAAACCCTATCATGGAATAGCTAAGTTTTTGCTCTTTCATGAGAATGGTAAGCATGTGTTTTTAAATGTGCTGGATCTATGCCTCTTTGAAACATTGGCGTTGACTTATATAGTGTGTGGGGAACAGGGAGAGACTCTCTCGTCCAGATGGGTTTCGCCAGTTCCTCTGTGCTCTCATGTTGTTCAGTAGCAGTATCTCCACACACCCAGCGCTGTGGGATCTGCTCCTCTATCCCCACAAGGAGCCTTTTTGCACATCTGTACACCCGATCTCATTATGGCCTTCACTCCTTGCCAGCTGCAATAACAGGTTGTAATATAAATACATATTATATCCACATGTGATATAACAAATGGCCTGCTAAATAAAACTGTTCACTGGATATATGAGAGGCTGCAAATGGACATTTGCGAATCATCTATTTATTTTGTTTTTCTCTTTTGCAGAATAAACAGAATAAACAGAATATATATACATAAACACATTTTTTGCAATGATAACTCAAATGTGGTGATCAAGCACTTAAAATGAAGAGACAAACATAGGCATATGTAATGGAGGCAGGATATTTAACAATTTAACAATAAGCTTTATTATTCAAAATGAGTCTGACATCAGTGCACTTAACAGTAAACTTACTTCACTTATTAGAAATAACTTAAAAAACACAAATAGAACAAAAATATATAACTTGAATTAAGAAAATAAACAAGGTAGCTGTGTAGGGAAAGCAAGCTACTGCCAATCCAACAGGGGCAGGTTTATGCAGGAAGCACAGATTTTCCAAATGTAAACATCTAAAATGAATAAATAATAATAATGAATAATATTTTTCACAAATTCTGTGTTGTGTATTTTCTGGTAATCAAATGAACATGCAGGGCTGTGTTTCCCAAAAGCTTTGTAAGCCTAAGAAGTTCATAAAAACGATCGTACGACTGATCTTAATATTACGGTCTGTTTCCCAAAGGCATCATAACTTAAGTAGCACTTGAAAATCATCGTAGATCTATGAGTGCTCTGGAGTAATCGTAAAGCCCTAAGTGCATCGTGAGAAGACAGATTTATGTGGTCACCTGCAGGACAATCGGCAGATTACACCTTTAATTTTATTCAAGTGCAATGTGATTATAATATAAGGATTTGATTGTACTTTATTGTACACTTTATTACTCGTTTTTTTTTTATTTTTATAAATGAAATAATTAAAAAGGGCTGACAAATAGAAATACACATCTAAATAAAAAAAAAAAATTTGAATATGCCGCCGATACTGATATATCTGCGACAGGCTCATATCAGCCGATAATATCGGCAAAACGATATATCGGTCAGGCTCTAGTGGTTACTGTGAGAGTTTAAAGTAAAGAAATAAAGTTGCAGTTGTGAAAATTAAAGTCACTTTGTGAGATGTAAAGTCACATTAGGAGAAATAAAGGTCACAGTTGCCACAACTACTTTTACAAAATGTACACAATTCAATTTTCTTTTTTTCCCTCTGAGACGGAAATGAGCTTCCATCTATCCATCGTATGCAGAGTTAACTATGTTTTTCATCTAATGATTTCCATCAATAGTTTTAATACTGTGGTTGTATCGGTGCTCTGTTTGGCCCTGTGTTTGTGTAAAACCAGTTCGAAAACAGTCATTATTTATTTTTTATTTTTTTTTGTTCTGTTTTAATGACGCTGTTGGAGTGGAAATAGAACACTTCAGCTTTAAGATGGTGATTGCTAGAGAGGCAAAGCAGATTTGCTGCTGGATTTAGAGCACAAAAGTTGTTTGGATTTGTTCATTAAAAGCAGCCGTGCATGGATGTGGAACCTGTGTGACAGCAGTGCTGGACCCATAGGTTGGGTATAGCGTGAAGATGATGGTGCTGTGCCTAAAACAAAGCAAATAAAAAAGGGATTTTCTCCCAAAATCAACAGTGCAGATCTTCCAGTGAAAGTCTCTATCCCTAATCCAAGCAAGTTAATTCTTGTCCTTTGAAAACAAATCTGTGCAGATATTTTCTTGACGAGTGATCACAGTAAACAATGAATGATGGCTTGGATGAAGACCTAATAACGTGATAGCTGTCTATTAAAGTCAGTTTGAATGTTCATAATACATTTTACTTTCATAACATGACGTATTTCCAAATGATTCAATGAGAACAGAATCAGGGTGGGATATTTTTCCCCCGGTGCTACATAGCATAATGGATCCAGGTCTGAATGCCAGTTTGCTTAAACTGCACCTAAATGGCTATTAAACACTGGCTAACATTTATCCAGTAGCCCATTCAGCATGTTAGTAAGAAAATACATTTCTGAGTTGGAGTTTCATTTTAGTTTAAATATTAGAAAGACACATTTTTTAATTTTTAGCGTTTTGGATAGTGACTCTGGGTCTGTGATCACATGACAGCTCAGTTGTGACATATCTCTGTATGTTTCTGTCAAAAGCCATTAATTCAGTCACCCTGAGCCTCAGCCCTCTGCAGCTGTTGTTTCACACCTCAGATGTGTCTCTGTGTCATAATATCTTGTGTCAGGAGTAGAGACATGACTTTATTTGACATAAAGGGCTCTGAGGTCTTTGTTTTGTTTGAAATGAAAATACTGCAGCTTGCCTGTGTTTTACCTGAGGGCATGTAACATATAGTTTGTGTTTGCTTTGCTGCTCATGTCCTAAGAAAACATACTTTCCCTGGACAACATACTTTATATGTTTTTGTTTTACTTCCACCTTTACTCTTTCACCTTTTATTTTAATGGTGAAAAAAGGCGTAGAAACCATTTTCATGCATATATTGCTAGTAAATATTGCAAACAATTGCAAAGTAATGGCAAGTAACACATTGAATTCAACTTTGAAGTAGAAAAACAGTATTGTAAAGCATACCACAACAATCTCTGATTTACTGGTATAAACTAATGTATTTGCCATGAGTCAGTGTTATTTTATTATATTATATTTAGTGCTGGGCAATGATTAATTGTGATTAATCATCCAAAATAAAAGTTTTTGTTTATATAATATATGTGTGTGTACTGTGTATATTTATTATGTATATATAATGTCACACACATACAGTATATATTTGTTAAAATATTTACATATATTTACATGTATATATATTTATATTTATATAATTTATATTATATATTTTTTATTTAATATATACACATAACATATTTTTCTTAAATATATATATGCATGTGTGTGAATTTATATATACATAATAAATATACACAGTACACACACATATATTCTGTACATAAAAACGCAAAGAAACAAGAAGAACACAAAATCACGATTAATTGTTGCACAGCACTAATTATTATATTATATTATATTAGGATTGTTTTGATATGGTGTTATTTAATGTTTAAATGTATTTACTTTCTCCATGTAAAATTGCTGCAGTGCAAAATCTAAGAAAAACATTTTGAAAAGATTTTTTGCAAATTAAAAAAAAAAAACATCCAGGACTATTAAAAACATTTGGGGCTTTAGCGAAATGGACCGTAACATGTTTAAATCTAATTTTGTTGTTATCCTTTGTATCAACAGTTTCTTCTGTTTTTTTTAGGACACATTTCACAGATGTTCCTCCTGTAAAACAATGTCTGCCGTTGTCTGTCAGCACAATATTATTGTTCTGGGTTGGCTCCACTAATGAGCTTTGTCTTCCTCTTGCTAACCTACAAACCTCCTTCCAGCCTTTTCATCAGACTGATTTGTTACAGTCCCAAACTAAGTAGACTGTATTTTGTAACCGCAGAAGGAGGTCATTGCATTTTTTATGGGATTGTTTTTCAAAAAGTGAAAGACAAGGTAGGATACAGGACAATGGCTGTCACTGTGGTTTTATAAGAGAAACCACTGTATTATTTACCCTCTAGATGAACCGGTGAACTGTCTGAACCCAAGATTTAGCTTTGGTGTACATACAAAAGAAGAGAGTTTAAAAAGAAAATGGACACACTTCATGTGCAGTATGTACAAACATCAACGTTTTAGCAAAAGGAAATGGTACGCCATTTATTTGCCCGTTAGGCATGATAGATCAGTTTTTCCATAATATTCTTTATTGGTGTTTGGTGTTTTCCTAGGAATGTGAGTCATAATAGGGTTTTTCATAACATCTAAAAATGTTTCCATACGGAATACCATAAGTATATGTCACCATTTTTCAGATTGCCTCTCATTAAACCTTCTTAAAGGACAACATCAGGTTTGGAAAGTTCTACAGCCTCCTTAAAACTGTATGATTATCCATTTGCAAGATCGTATCTTGTTACATTTTTCCAGGTGCACACATAGCTTGGCTACTGATTGCTTTCTGACATGAGGAATCTTTGGATCAAGCTCACGCCAGCAGACGCTGAGGGATTACAACCGTTGTCACCATGCCATGCTGTCCACACTGTGAATCCTGTGAGCAGTTGTCCCGAATCCTTTTGTCTTACAAGGGGGTCCAAATGGCATGGAGCAGGAAAGACATCGCTCTAATTTTCATTGATTTTCATACTGGGCTATGTTTAGAGGTTCTGAGAGAAAGACGCAGGGAGGCCTGTAATGTCTACAATCTCCAGTCAGTGTATTATTAGGTCCTGGCACTAGCTCTGTCACCAAAGCAAAGACGAGTGCCATGGTTTTTAGCATCTGGTTGCCAAGCAAACCTCAGAAAGTGAGTTGCAGATCTTTGGAAGCAACTCTCTCATGGAGCCTTGCCCAGTTAATAAATTCAGAGTTCAAAACAAGTGCATGCATGTAGTTTCATTTGGTCAATTGTCCAAAAATGGAACACTAACTCTAATTGGCAAATTTTTTTCTAATCTGATGTTTTCAGGGCCTGATTAAAGGAGTGATTAAGCTGTCAGTAATGATTCCTGTTCTTTGACAATTCCATTAATGATTATTGTAGTACTTTTATAGAATAACTGTTTGGATAAAAAATAATCAATTCCAGTGCCAGATGATGAGATTTCAATTTCAGTAACAGAAAAACTTGTATGTGCTGTATGTTTTTGTTTCACTAAAAATAATTGGCTCATTAGAGTTATTTGCCCGAAGCAATCAGAATACACTCTTTGCGCTGTTTTTTTTTTTTTTGATTCTTTAAAAAGAAC
>NW_015542337.1:299625-319112 GCF_001515605.1 Sinocyclocheilus anshuiensis | reverse complement strand
CAAATAGATGGGCGAGACATCACGGGCGGGTGACGTAATGACCAGGAGGCTATAAAAGCACGTGCGGTGAGACCAGCGTCAGCTTTTTGTCATTCAGCAAGCGCTCTGTGTGTGTGTCAGTCTGATATCTGTTTGTGAGTCTTATTTAGTGTTGTCTGTCACGAATCTAAAAACAAGACAAAACCATTCACCTAAGGCGAGGGCAGGCAGCATTCAGTCTGTGTGTTCCTCCTTGCCTGCGTTACTTTACGGGTGGGGATACACAGTTTGTTTGCTGTCTGCTTGGGAGCAAGCACGCAGAGTCAGCTCTCGAAAGCCGAGGCGGAGCGGTGGCTGTGCTCGTGGGTTTCGCATATGGATTCGGTGGAGGGAATGTAGACGGGCGCTTCCCTATCTACCTCAACCACCAGATCCAGCGCCCGCTCTCGGGGTTCAGAAGTTGCACAAACATGAGTTACACAAACTTGAGTTACACAAGCATATTATGCCTGATATTATAATAAGCAGCATCAATGGGGAGCGAAGCTCGCGCAGTCGGCTCTCTGGGGGCGGATTGTGCTTTTCCAAAAATAAACGCTCCGCTCTCGCCGGGCACGCTCCGAGGAGTGTGTCCGTGCCTGTGGTCTTGCGATTGCGGTCCCGCTGCTGCTGAGGAACAGCGGCGACTGAGATCGTGGTGATCACACATGATCTGGTGGACGGGTTGGAGACGGCTCGTCCTATCTCCACCCGTGCTCCCTAGATCTAGAGCTCGTTCTCGAGGCCCGGCATTTAATTCTGAGGAATAAAATGAAGTATTTATCTGACTATGAGAAGTTAGATATACAGGGGCACTTGGGATAAAAATAAATAAAAAAATGTTCTCGAGTGAGAGCACGAGCTTACCTCTCTTCCTTTGAGGAGGTTGAGGCAGTCAGTAGGGGCTGCTGGGCGGAGCAGTCCGCCCGTGACGTCTCGCCCATCTATTGGTCTGATTACACACGAGGTTCCGAGCCGGTCACGCTGAAGGGCGTTCCCCTAGCGTTTTCCGACGCATCGTCTCGTTCCTTCGAAGAACTATGGTTACATACGTAACCTGAGACGATCTTTAGAGTCATTTATGTCAGGAATCAGACTAAGCTGTTTGCGCTTAGTTTTTGATTTACTTACAGCTACTTACAGAGTTATTTATTTGGTAACTGGCCTACACAGTTTACACTGTTTTTGATTCACTAAACAGAACCGGCTCATTAGAATCATATCTTTGGGAATCAGGCTACACTGTTTGCTCTGTGGGTTTTTGATTCATCACAAAGAACCGGCTCAGTAGTCATTCATTTGGGAATCAGACCACACTGTTGGTATCGACCGACTCTTTAGAATCATTTGTTTGGGAATCAAACTACACTATTTGTGCGGTGGATTTTTGATTAACTAGAAATAACTGGGTCATTAGAATCTTTTACTTGGGAATCAGACCACTCTGTTTGTGCTGTGTTTTTGATTCACTATAAAAAAAAAAACAGTTCATTAAGGCCCCAATATACATATTTTTTTTTGCTTAAAAAGGAGTTCAAAATACCTTTTCTGCAATATGCTGCTAGCAAATATCTCTACACTGCTGAATGCAACATTTAGATGTATATGTAAATATGTGCTATGCTCTTTCTCCAGAGCACAACTTCCTATTAGGTAATCACCATGGACCAATGGGTTTACCAGCCAGAGTGAACTTTTCCAGAAAGTTTGCGGCTTCAAATTTTTAAACAAACTTCATGTTGGTCTGATTTTGTCATCACACCAAATCGTTCTTCAGTTTTGCTTGAAGTATATCAAGGCCTTTAAGAATCGGACTACACTGTTCGTGCTGTGTATTTTTGATTTGCTAAACAAGAACTGGTTCATTAGAGTCATTCATTTGGGAATCAGACTACGCTCTTTGCACCATCTGTTTTTGAATCACCAAAAAGAACCGGCTCATTAGAGTCATGCATTTGGGAATTGGACTACGCTGCTGGAGCTGTGGGTTTTTGAATCACTAAAAAGAACCGGCTCATTAGAGCCATTCTTTTGGAATTCAGACTATACTGTTTGAGCTGTGGGTTTTTGATTTACTAAAAAGAACCGGTTTGGTTCCATTTAGTTCCCAACCATAGTCTCATTTAATCCAAGAGATGTCTAGTGGGGTTTAGGTCAGGGTGTTTTGCAGGCCTGTCAAGATCTTCAACACCACCTCAGTGAACCGCAGGGTCATTGTCATGCTGGAACAGTTAAGACCCTTCCGAAAACTGTTGCCACAAACTTATAAGCACATAATTCTCTAGAATGTCATTGTGTAGTGCAGCATTCAGATTTTTCATCACTGAAATTACCGGAATCGCTGAAGCTGTTAATTACAAGGGGGTGTTCACATACTTTTGGCCAGTTCATTGTATCCATGTTTATGTATATTAAAACTACTTCCATCCTCCTGTTTGTGCAACTAATGGTGATAGAAGCAGTTGCTAAAGTGTATGAATGCCCTGTGTGATCGGAGCGTTACGGACCCATCTGCCTGGGGTGAATGGGGGAGGGTGGCTGCATCGGTGTGGTTTGGATTTGGGGTTCGACAGAGCTTTGTCACAAACAAGTCCTGTACAGTTCTTTGTGTGTCATTCAATGAAAATTCATAAATCAGAGGGCGAGAGACAAGGGCTCGCTTGGATGAGAGACTAGGATGACTAGGATCAACTAGGATGCTAAACAAATGATCATAAGTCATTGTGACACATATCTAATCTGTGATAGTGGACTAGCCAAGTATCATTGAAACACATCCGGCACAGACATTAATGAACGCTCACGACACACCATTAAATCAGCAGCTGCATCTGGTCTCGGTCGGAAGGGTGAAATGGGCAGATGAGCTTCCTCAGTGTCTGACAGTGAGCAATCATAGAGGTTAATACTGTTTCCTCACACTGGGTTCCTTTGTATGCTGTAAATGCTGCTCTATATGAAACTCAAAAGACATTAACGTCAAGAGTGTTTAACAGATTCATACTTTATAGTCCATAACCATAAGTGCTGTGGCTAAGTAAAAGATTCATATTTCTTTCTTTCTGTTTTGCTAGGTCATTCCTGCAATTAAATTACAAGATCGAATCATGACTCATGTGGCATTATGCAGTGTAATCAGAATTTATATAAGGTCAGTTATTATAAATTACAGTTGACTATCTAAAAATACAGAAAATAATAATTTGCTCTAATTTTCACTTCTCAGAGCAAATCACACAAATTTCTTTCTTTCTTTCTTTCTTTCTGTCTTTCTTTCTTTCTTTCTTTCTTTCTTTGTGATCACTACTTTTATTATGCTGTAAAAATGTGCTGTTTGGCTATGATAAGCAGTTTTATCTCTTCTTCTTGCTTATTTCCTGCTTTCAAATTTTCAACTTTCAATTAGATTTTTACTTTGTTTTTGTTTAGAGTATATTACTATTTAAATACTATTTGTATAAATGTTAACAAACATATAGGATGCATTGTGACCCAAAGTGACTTTAAAGATATTTATTTACAATAAAATATCTCAAATAAGTGCTGTTCTTTTGAACTTTCTATTCATCAAATAATCTTGAAAAAAATGTATCATGGTTTCTACAAAATTATTAGGCAGCACAACTGTTTTCAACACTGATAGTAATAAGTAATGTTGCTTGAGCACCAAATCAACATATTAGAATGAGTTTTGAAAATTACCAGTACATGTTTCCCAGCCCTGAAACACAACACAGCACAATACGTAATTCGAAATATGGGTAAAACACCTGTAAAAAATAAATACAGAAAATTCCTTCAAATTAACACTGTACATTGAGCCATATTTTTACAAACTCTTTTTTTTTTTTGGAGTGTTTTATCTCACCTTACATAAGGTCTTAGCATGTGAACCTGGGATATTCTCTCTACTAGAGCTTTAAAAAGCTGTCTAATTAATCCATAGGCAGAGTAATCACAGTTTACAGAAGTACAGCTTCTGAATTCAAAGGTGCAGCAGCTGTGCATGAAAAGTGTGAAGATGAAAGTGATGCGTGATGTTCTCTCTTCCTCCGCTGGTGCTGAGAGCTGTGAAACACTCTGAGTGAATTATTCTGTTAAATAAAGAAAAGTCACACCCACAGTTGAGGATTCCCTTCTGCAGAACATATGAATAATTACAAAATAAGAAAGGTGGTTAATCTGCTGTCGGTTCTTGTGTGGGTATTTATTGGCATTTTGAAAGCTTCACTATTTATATCTTTGAGTGTTTTTCCCTGTCTAAACACGTGATGCCTAAGATTGTTTATATGTCAGTGACAGTTTAGTGCTAAATTACTATATCATTTCCCATTTTATTGTAATCAGCCTGGAGGGGTGGTCTGAATATTTCTAATAACAACACACACGAAGTACACGTATTCTCCCCAGGGCATCTGTTCTTTTGAAACCGTTACTGCTTGTTAGTTTAATGCTTTAATGCCGTGAAAATGGCTTATTCAGTACATTGGCTACATGCAGGACCTACTAATGGAGCCCCGTCTCGTCGACTCTGATCTGCAGCCAAAGGATGCAATGATATGTATCACAGCCTCCTTATGGGGCAATTCTGGACTATTCAGTCTCATATACAAACATTATCAGTCTCTGTCTTTGAAGTCGGCCAATGGAACAAGCAAAGTGCTTGTCTCAGGCATCTGAAGTTGAAGAAGAGACCCATCGTGCTTCAAATTACTTTGTTTACCTTTATAGTTTCTTTTTTTTAAGATGTGTCATTTGAACGTCTTGTTCTCACGTTCTTTTAAAAACCCTTACATTTCTCGACAAAGGCAGTCGAGTATCCTGTGTTTCATGCGTGATTTGATATTAAAACAAAATATTTGGGCTGAGCGTATGGAAAGGTTCGTCCCTTGTTTTGAAATGGCCAGGCTCTAATAACATCACAGCCACAAGCCTTGATTTTCTACACTCAAAAATATGTTAAGCTTTTTGAATTGAATTGAATAATTGAATTGAATAATTATTATTATGTATTATTTTAATTAATAAATTAAAATAAATAAGGATTATTCAGTTCAATATGATGGAATTTTATGATTAATTAAATTGTGTCTTTTTTTTGTTGTTTTTTTTAGTGTATGTTGATCGGTCACATTGGGAGGGATATTTTTATTCTAGAGAGCATTTGATTGAACAAAAATCAGAAAAATGCAACACTTTCATCAATTCATCAATCAAGTCATCAATTATTTGGTATGTATTTTAAAGAGAACTACTATACATTTTAATATTGTCAATTTATGTAAAAGACTAAACTAATATATCAATTAAGCATTACATTTATTGATTGTAAAATAATTTACACATATTTAGTGTGTTTCTATAGATGTCTAATATTTAAAACATTTATGATCAATATGTTTTGTTTTTAAATGTAGCCAGAAACGTAATCAGAATGTAGCAACAGAACTTGTCAAGGAGTATTAACCCAACTCAAACCACTGAATCTATTGAGAGCCATAGAAGTATAGAGGACACATTGTCACGGTTCACACACACACACGAGGAACACCAATTAACATTGGAAACACCTGGGAACAATGAATTCAAAACACGAGACAGAGAAACTGGATGACGGAGCACATAGGGAGCAAAGACACACACAAAACCTGGCCCAGAGTCTGACACACATACACATTAATAGTGTAGTAAGAACATTTACTTAGCTATAATCCAAAAGAGAATACTACAGAGCAGGTATTCCAAAACATTTGAAACGTTCTAACAGAAACAGTCAAACTTATGTGTGAATGTGGGAGAGAAAGTAAGTTTGTGTGTGTGTGTGTGTGTGTGTGTGTGAGAGTGAGTGAGGGAGTGTATTGAATGAGTGTGTGTGTGTGTGTGTGAGGGAGTGAGGGAGTGTATTGAATGAGTGTGTGTGTAGCCTGTGGACAACATTGCAGGGGTCTCTTTAGCTACTGATGCCTTTAAGCACAAGTTTTTCAAAAAGTGTAGCATTTAGGCATCGTCGATGGGGCCGGTTGATCAGTCCAGCAAAGGAAAATAAACGCTCTACTGGAGCTGAGGATGGGATGATCATGTTAAACCTCACAAAAAAGGTGCTTGGGGAATCTGGGGATACTGCTCCAAAGATGTCAAATCTCTCCTTTTGACAGTCAATGAGCATGTTTACATGCACACCAGTAAGCTGATAACTCACAAATATCAGCTTAGTCATGAAAAAGTCTGCTTTTGTGATATATTTCCTTCTTTCTTTACTGCAAGACGTTTACTCGGTCTAGATGCGCTTAAATCTGCACTAACGGTGCGTTCCTGTCACGTATCACACATGCGCGCTTCAATAAGCCGACAGAAAGCGGCTTATTGCGTTTACATGCCATGTGAAATCGGAGTAAGAGGCAAAAAACTACCTGTTGCGAACAGTTTATGCTCACGCCGTTTATGACCTTACTCCGATAAAAGAAAACGGGCAGCCTAGCTGTGCCGTCTTTTATTAATGTTAATCAAACAACAAAACATACTGCTCTTGACTAAATAATGTTTTGTTGAATAACTTTTAATGTTAATGTACAGTTTATTCCGTTTCTGTAGCCTATTTAAAACAGGTTCATAATTTAGAAAATGTAGTTAATACTTGCATCATTAATGATTTATTTTATCCACCCGCGACCCACCCGCAAATAATCAGAATGCATTTTTTTATTACCCGACCCCCCCGATCCGCGGATTATCTGCAGCGCCCGCGGATATAACCGCCATCCGCGCATCACTAGTATGCACCATAGAGGTAGGCACCCATCAGAGGCCGCATTTTTATGATGTCATCGTGTAGACTTTTTACAAATTATTTTACAGTATTTTAAAACTACAAAAATACAAAACACTAAAGTATTTTGATACAAAATACGAAGCCATTTTCATCAACCCTATCAAATACAAATTACAAAATACTATTTTGTATTTGAAATACGTATTTGAAATACATGTATCATAAATACTGCCTATCCTTGCACACACACACAAACATACACACACACACACACACACACACACAAATGCATGCTAAAGAAAATATTTTCTGTATATATGAAGTGTATATGCATATATGCTTTGAAAATATCTACAGATATTCAATTGTCTTCTGTGAAAATAATAAGCACACTCCTAATTATGATTTCATTGAGATCACCACACAAGATTTTAAACAAAATCCCGGCTGTTTCAGAAACATTTGTATTGTGTCTACACAGTTTGCTCTATCAAAACTTTGCTTGTATGTTACTGCGTTTGACTTTTGTGAGACAGACAAGGCGTGTGTGCAGAATAAACACTGTGGTTACGTTAGTTAATCATACCAGCATACCGGTTCTGTCAGCGCTCAAATTAATAACACTCAGATACGCCTCCTCGACCTGAGAGAAGATAAACAAAGTAACATCTGCTTTTAAGCATGTGTTGAGGCTTTCTGTTGCCTTGTCGCTCTCTGTAAAAACACAAATTATCACTCTTTAGTGTTTCTTTCATGGAATGTTGAAATAAACGGATTAAAGCAGCTGAAGCGTCATTAAGACTAAAGTGCTCTGTATTTTCCAGAGATTTCAGTTGGATTTGCACTAGCGGATCAGTGATGGTAGGATGTCACAACAGTTAAGTGAAACCAAGCAGCAGTAAGGTGTTCTCCCATTACCCTATGCATTGGTTCAATATGTTGCCATGGCAACCAGCCTCTTCAATTAGAGAATTGTCCTCAACCCCCACTCAGAGTAAGGTTTTGGTGTCTTTGCAATGCAGTTTGAGGTTCATATAGAGGGACAAATATATTCCTTGTGGAAAAATCTAAAGAAAATAGAAAACTGAGAGCATCTGGTAGCACTTTATTTTGTGTTTTGGATGTCTGCAGTCATCTCAGGCAGCGTGAAGGTTAAACGGGGGTTTGATGGAGCCGTCCACATGGGCTTTTTTGGTATGGATGACAGGAGGACAAGCAGAGTGCATCTGCCCTCCAGGGCAAGAGAATGCCGGCTGAATGAAGAGCAGAACATAACCACTGTGTTGCCAAGGTAACGTGGAACTGTACACCACGGTGAAAGAAAGGGAACGAGGGATGAGGGGGGAGGGAGATGGCAGGACAGGTAGGAGTGAAATAAGAAAACGGTGGTCAACCTTTGCAGTGCTTGTATAATGATCGCTGCACCCACAATCTGAGGGAAGTCCTGCTTCAAGGACACAAAGAAGTCGCTCTTCAAGGTGAAGAACTCAACACTACGCAGTTTGTCAAAATGTGCCCTGCTCCTTTATGAGGAACTCAATATGTCACCACTGAATAAGAGCTTGGCTGAGCTCGCAGTGATCTTGTCCTTGAAGTATGTTGTGAGTTCCTCCTTCATGTGAGCTTTTCTTGGATAGGACACACTGTTTGCTGCTTGACTTGTAAAACTGTGTCCCATTTATTTGAGCTTGATCACACAATGTACAGGTTTTTTTTTTTTTTTTGATGCTCCTTTATGAGGAACTCAATATGTCACCACTGAATAAGAGCTTGGCTGAGCTCGCAGTGATCTTGTCCTTGAAGTATGTTGTGAGTTCCTCCTTCATGTGAGCTTTTCTTGGATAGGACACACTGTTTGCTGCTTGACTTGTAAAACTGTGTCCCATTTATTTGAGCTTGATCACACAATGTACAGGTTTTTTTTTTTTTTTGATGAATATGGATGGCTGTCAGATTGAAGAGGTTAATAATTTCCTGTTATTCTGTATGTGTGTCCACTTTTTAAACAAAATTGAACTCATTTTGCTCCAGCCCACCACATGCCAATACGTTTGCTTGTCAACAGATTTTTGCTTGTCAATTACATTTTTAATCAATATTGTTTTTTTAAGATTTTTTTTTACAGTTTTCTTTCTGTGCAAATAAGAAGTTAAACTAATAATAATAATAAGTTAAACAAAAAGTTAAACAACAACAACAACAATAATATTAATAATAATAATAATAAAAGCTGTCATTATTTGCTCATGTACCCTCAAACCATATTTAGCAGAATTATATATATAATTCTGCAATATAAGTGCACAACAATAATAATAATAATAATTATTATTATTATTATATTAGCATTTGTTTACATTTTTGGTTTAACTATTTCTTCAACTTCTCATTTTCACAGAAAGAAAGAAAGTAAGAAATATAAAATAAAAATAAATAAATAAATGTGATGCATTATCACCAAGTGAAACTGAAGGTTGGACATCACATCAATAACAATAAATGTCATTATTTCTCTTGTGTCTTAACCAAATATTAAATAATATTAAACATATTAAATATATTAAATCCAGAATATTAAATCTGTGCCATAGGTGTCATATTTGATTCAAATAAAACTTTTTATGGTGAAACAATAATGACTTAATAAGATCTGTTCATCATCACACAATATTGTATAATTTTAAAAGACCTGGAATATAGTGTACAAGCCATACTTTTGTAGTATTTCAATCTTTTTTGTTAATTTTGGACCGTGACTCCTGGTCACTGAGTTATGTAAATTATCAATTTGAAGACTCTCCTTTTGAGTGGGTGGGGGGGATTTTCATATATGAAATTGCAAAAACAGACCAAAAAACTGTTAAAACAAAAAGTATTATAAATGACTCATGTTGCATACCAAGTCTTCTGAAGCCTTAATATATATTTATCTGAGGAACAAAATTTAATTTCAGAAGGTTTTAATAGCTGAAAATGGAGGTTTGAATTGCTGAAAATTGCTCTGTTTAACCAGTCATATCTCAATCTGAACTTTTGCATGATGCAGTCAGTCACGAGACACACAAGAGCCAGTGACGATTTACAATCAAAGCTGGTGTAATGCTTTTATCAGGCTTACATTTTTTTAATGTGTCTGTGATTTGACTATTTTGGCTGATGGAAATGATGATTGAAATTCCAAAAGATTTCTCACTAAAAACAATGAAGTTCATAGTTTGTTGATATAGGGATGCCTATGGGTACCTTTAGCATATTAATAGTGACACTAAACACGCTTGACCACGTTTCGGTTTTTGACACCTTGGGTCGGGTTACCAGGTATGGTCCATTCCTTTTTTGTTACAACCAGCCATCAAATCGTGAAGCTTAATTATTTGTAATTTAATCCACTTCATCAATCTTGGCCAAATCATTGAATTTCATTGGATGGTAGAAAATCCCTCAATCAAAAGTGAAATGGCACCACTCTGCTGTAGCGTTGCTGCTGGCCTTGCTTTGTGTTCTGTTACATAACCACACAGAGCTGGACTTTTACCGTTCCCATTCTGAGAATCATTACAAAATCTTGCATGACAAATTGCTACAAGTCACAACAGCTGAATTTATCCTAATAATAGAACTCATGTAACTCCATGACGGCAAGAGAGAGGCACATACAGTATAACTGCTGTGTTTACATGATGTCCGGCGTTTAGATTTGTTTCAACATTAAATCCTACTGAGCGATTGCTCCGGGCCTGGGAATGTAACCTCAATGTTTACTCTAGATATGGTGCTACCTGCTGTTAGAGTCATAGCACTTTCTCTATAGGCTCTCTGTGGCGATCACAGGCTGAAAAATGACTTGCATTTGGGCTATAATAGCATTCAAATTGTCAGTTTGGAGTGCTCTGCCAGAGGAATCATTTATCATGAAGAGTTTCAGATGGCTCAGATTGCTATTAAATAATATCTTTCAGCGCTTTTGACAAGAGAATTCAGCAGGCATTTATCTCTATTAAAGCAACGCGTTGAAATTGTATTATAATTTGGGGTCAAGTTTGTGCGGCCTGACTGGAGAACACAAGTTAAACAGTTAAAGAGTGTGTTTTGATTTTTTAGCAGTGTGTAGCAGCTGTGTAATATCTCTGTGAGTGCTGAATTATATGCTTGTTTACAAAGCCAAGCTGTTTCTTAAATTATGATGAGTAATGATTAATACTTCAGCCAGAAAAAAACTATAGCTTTATTTCCCATGGTGCCTGTTGATATTTCCTAAATGCAATGCTATTCTTTTCGTTTGTGTAACACTGTGCATCAGAATTGCCTTTACTTTCTCTGTGGGGAACCACCAGCAGCTCTGCAGGGAAATTGAAAAGAAGTGGAAGAAACATAATATTTCTAATTTTCAGTAATTCAAAACCACAGACTAATTTGTTTGCATTGCTTCTTTTTTGGAGTTTTGTCATAATTGTGGCTAGAGACATGAATAGAGTGTTAAAAAAGTAACACGTGTTGAAAGAATCCAAAGAAAACAGGCTGCTGATGCTTTGAGGTGATGGATCACAGATTTTTGGCTGAGGCACTGAAAAGGGTTATTAATTTGTGGTGTTTACATTCGGTACGTTGTGAAGCTTTGCAAAGAAAAGGTGCTGAAATGTTTGGATTTTGATGTTTCTTGGCAGGGAGTGTTTAACATGACATGCTAATATGCACCAGAATTAAAGGGCACCTATTATGCAAAATCCACTTTTACATGGTGTTTGGACATAAATGTGTGTTGGCAGTGGGTGAACACAACCACCCTACAATGATACAAATCCACCCACTCCTCATTTTTTAATTCCCTTTAAACCAAGTCAGTCTCACTAGGCCTGCCGTTTTGATTCTCATGCAGTGTGACGTCACACTGTATAGGGCGGGGCCACGGGGGTTGATTGACAGCGTCAATCAATCAAATTAAGTATTTTTAACTGATCAGCGCCGCGCTTGTGAGATTAGTTCATGCCGTTCGTAGCGCGTGATTTTTTTTCGTTAGCATGGTCGTGCGGCTCGGTCAGTTGATCTCTGTAACATTGCGCTGTTTCGCTCCACTTTCAGTGCATTTGACTTCCCATATGTAGATATGCAATACAGAGAGACGTATACGCGACACCCTCTTCTGAAGACGGGGCGGGAATATGCAGCTCATTTGCATTTAAAGCTATATACTCCAAAACAGCTCTTTTTTTAGACACACCCCAAAAATGACATTTTCCAGCTGTTATAATAAATTATCTGTTGGGTATTTTGGGCTGAAACTTCACAGACACATTCTGGGGACACCCAAGATCAATATTAAATCAGGGACATAATAGGTGCCCTTTAAGGTAATTAGATAATAAATTAATAAATAAAAAATACCATAAACGAATGGCATTATGTTTAACTGTTATCGTATGTTTATTTTTTGATGTAGACAATATTCCGTCCAAAAATACTGTGAAAGAGTTTCTTGTGACTCTACAGTGTGAAACATACACCACAAACAAAATACTCTAATGAACTGCTTTTATTTAGTTAAACAAAGACATTCAACAAAAGCAGTGTAGCCTGATTATTGGCTGAATAACTTTTATGAATGGGTTCTTTTTAGTGAATCAAAAACATTCAGCAAAATTAGTGAAGTCTGATTGCCTAATAACTAAGGAAACTTAAGAATCTGTTCTTTTTAGTTAATCAAAAGCATTTGGCAAAACTAGTGCAGTCTGAATGCCGAACTAATGATTCTTATGGATCTGTTAAGTGAATCAAAAACATTCAGCAAAACATTCTTTTTAGTGAACCAAAAACATACATTCAACTAACTGTGAGACTTGCATCAGTGAAGATACTGACTGGTTGTTCATATGCCAATGTGTAGTTGAAGGTGAACATTATTTGTTTCGTCTTTTAAAATATTATAAAAAGATCCATTACCTCATTTTTTTATTTAGTATTGTTGTTTTAATATGTAAGTAACTGAATTGCATTTACAGTATGTTACCTCAAATGGTAAAAAGGAAAAAAGTCATTAGACATGGTATAAACATAGATTTGAAAGAATTGCTTGAATTTATTTTTAAAATGATTAATTTCTTAAAATTATTTATTTCTTAAAACTACTAAAAAACATGAATAAAATGAAGGAACCAGAATAATTAAATTGTTTATGATTTCCATCCTTAACCGGAATATTTCAACAACTATAGGGTGATATGAGCGTAAAAAGGATGCACACTTTATTTAGTAAATATGACATTTTTTATTGATTGCATATTGGCAATGGCTTTCACGTCACATTTTTGCCATTCTTGTCTCATGCAGGACAACAGAAGATCGCTGACCTCTTGACCTTTGGTCCTTTTTTAAGTTGGTAAATCAGTGCATGAATCAGACTCTCGCATGCAAGGCAGGATGGCATTTTTGCATGACGAATATCCAGAGATTTGATATGATCATCTTCAGCCCACATCCTCTTTCCTAGATTAAAGAGTGCATCACACACAAAGTAAGATTGTCAGCCGATCTGATTTGTCTTGGCAGTGTTGAATGGACACAAAAGGGGCCAGCTCTTTGACCTCTGACCGTGTAATTAGCAAAAATGCTTTTGGGAGAGGGCAGTCACACTGCCACTGCTAAATATAATCAATCAGCGCCATACTTCATGCCTGAGAAGACTGGACTCTCTTTGTGTGAGTGCATTTTTGTAATTACTTCACAATGAACCAACACTTATGACACTCTAAGGCTGTTTAAAATAGAGTGTAGGAATCATTAATGCATATTTAAGTTTGAATCATGTGATAAGAGCTCTTTTGTGTTCTTTGTTTCAAGGGTTGCCTGTTAGGAATTTGGCTGATCACATACCAGTTGATTTTCATTGTAGTCACAGTTTATGCTTGTTTCAAACTGATTGAGAGGGTGGTCACATACTGATTAAATTATGGATATAAATGTAATTTTAAAATATTTTTTTTGGGGGGGTGAACTGTTATCATTTCAGTAAATGTTATATTTAAAGAAATTGCATTCATTTTTTAAAATTATACTTTCATTTTGAAAGACGTTTTAAAAATGTATTTAAAAAAAAAGAGAAATTATGACCTATTCTTTAAACATGAATGCCTGCAGCCACTGATCTATAGTCAACTTTTTCTAAATTTGGGGCAGGTCCGAATTTTATTTTATTTTATTTTTTGAAAGAAGATTCTTATCCTCACAAAGGCTACATTTATTTGATCAAAAATATAGTAAAATATTATTACAATTTTAAAATAACATTTAAAAACAAAGTTTCCCATATGAATATACTTTGAAGAAGTAATTGAAGTAATTTATGCCTGTGAAGGAATTTTTTTTTAGGATTAAGGAATTAGGAAGAGTTCAAACAACATTTATTTGAAATAAAAATATTTGTAACAATATAAATGTCTTTAATGTCACTTTTGATCAAATTAATGTGTCCTAGCTGATAAAAGTATCAATTTCTTTCAAAAAATCTTGCTGACCTCAAACTTTGAACAGTAATGTAAATAGTCAAGGTTTGTTAGGATGTGTTCAGTAAGTTTGGATAATTTTGCCTTCTTTTATGAACTGTCATACTCTTTTCTTTCCTGTGTTCAGTCCCTTCTGAACTGCATCTAATGTTTTCTTATTCTTCGCACAATTTTATGCCAGAATTTATGTGTAACCATTGTGACCACATAAAACATAATATCCCTCTCATACAGGTCAATTAGATGAGGATGGGTTTCCCTTTTGAGCTTGGGTTCTTCCCAAGCTTTTTTTCAAGGACTAAGGGACTTTTCCCTGCATGGTCCCATTATGCTTGGCCAGACACTGACACTACTTTAGAACAATATCCATTGTTAAAAGAACTGTGTAAGTAAATTTGATCTGAACCGAATTAAACCAGACTGGCAGAAATCAGCATTTCAGAAAATACTGTAGCCCTCTATCCCTCTGTAATATCGCAAGGATTTTAGGCAGGACAAATTTTCACAGCTAGAGGTCAACTTCTTTTGCCATGGTGTTTGTATTCCTGGCGCTTCTATCTTTGCCTAAGGCATTGCCCTGTAAGAGGAGTTTTTGTACACAATGGAAAACAGTACAGTCTGAGCCGCTTTCTGCATTCCAGTCAACCTACAGCACGGCATATTTGGAATGTCATTCATGGGCTCTCAAAGAAACGAAGGGACTCACAAAAGACGTTAGACTGTACTTTGTCCCATCTTCGTCATACTTATTAAGTCCAATATGAAACAGACAATGTTCCATTATTATTCTGGTCTGTTTGGGCGTCCATGAACAATGATGTTTTATACTGTTTTGATGTGGTGAAGGGCAAAACAGCAAGTTATAGTAGTAGTGAACAGTCTTCCATTGACAGAAAACGTATTTTATTACTACAAAATGATGATTAAAAAATAAACCTTTTTATTATTATCAGTCAATATTCAATGTTTAATTGTGCATGCTCATTTCATTTAAAATGCCAGCAATTTAATAACACTGTCAAATATTATCTTTAGCAAATCTAAACATGAACATAACCCCCATAGTGTTCCAGTCATTTTGATTTTCTTCTTCCTGAAAATGCAGTTAAATTTTATTTCATTGGACTAAAACCTCCTGACTTTGCTCACACAGGGTATAACAAATTCTCCACAAAATTTTGACAATTTTTTTATTCATTAAAAAAACCTTGTACACTTGTGGTGTTCCCAGTCAAAAATAACTTGCAAAAAAAGTCTTGTTTTTCTATCACCAAATATTGGATTCACTGTTTTTTTTTTGTCTCCAAATAGCACAGGTTCTGTATTTCATTTTGGAAGCTGACTGTAGACTGAAGTTGACTGAAAGAAAACAAGTTGACAAAAACATCAAATCCAAGATTTGTCCGATAATTTAGCATAATGAGAGATTTACAAACTTCTTCTTTTTTTTTTTTTTTTTACAAACAATTTTACAGTAATTTTAAAATCATTTTTGACCAGGAACACCAAATTAGGTAAAGGTTTTTTAAGCACAGCACAATGGTTAAATTATTAAATTATGGCCATCAAAAATAATATTTATGGTATTTATTTATGGTTGACTTCGAGTGCATGCTCATTTAATTTGCTTTCTTTAAAACACTTATAATAATTAATAATAACATCTTTAAAAACACTAATAATTTAATAATAACACTGTTAAATGTTTAGCAAATCTAAACATGAAAATCAATTTTTCATTGTACATTATAATGCTGTGATGCCTAAATTCAGCATGTAAAATTACTGCCTCGAGTTTTTTAGTTTATTATTTTTTATTTATTTAGACAAAGTAGTATAGAAGTTTAGTACAGAAATCTGTAATTTATCAGTCAATACATGAAAATGCTTATAAATATTACAGTATCTGTCTTTTTCTTATGGACTGTCAGAGGTACAATAACAGAAGCAAATCAAGCCTTTCATTGATGTCAATAATGCACAGCTAAAAGGACAAGACTCATGAGACTCAAAGAATGCATAACACACAGCATTCCACAGAGGACACTAAACGCCGTCAATATCGTCCTCTATCTCTGAGAGTTTGAGCAATAACATCTGCCGCTTACCCAGTCAAGAGTGCACTGCAGCAAAAGGCCATGATTTCTTCTTCAAACCCTCCATCGATTGACCAACAGCTGCCACTATTGAGAAAAATCGCTTCTACGAAATCAAGTGCCAGTGAAAACAGCGGAGGCCATTCATCAGAAACAGGCCTGCTCTATTTGTTGGGGAGATTTTGCTTGCTATGAATCAATGGCTTTTTTGAAGAGTGTGGAATTAGCGCAAATAAATCACAATCACTTAGTTAGGTCTGCTTCAGAACAAAAAGGACTGTGTTTTCACTAGCTGACTCTGTGTTGCTCAGGCTCAGACAGCAGTTTGTCTTGTGATTGTTAGGAGACTCCATCTAACCGCAAAGCCGAGCAGAACGAGGGAAACACAAATATTGGAAAGACCTGTTGGGAGGTCTGTGTGGAGATGAACCTTTGAATGGAATAATAGTAGAGGATCCCTGTTTTTTTTTTTTTTATATTTTTATAATGTGTATCACTTTGATATAAAGTGGTTTTGCTTTTGCTAAGACAACTCTGAAATCTGTCTGTCAGTACTTTGCAATCTGCAGATAATAGCCGGGTCGGCTGGGCTCTCCGCAAAGCCAGCCGTAGCCAGGCTTCTCCAGCTGGGAAAGAAAATGCTGTTTTTTGGTGCCTGACAAAAGGTGCAATCCCCTGTCTCTCGATATGAGGATGTGACACAAGTACAGATGCTGGAGGGAAATCTTCTGATGACTTATAATTGGGCTTTTAATTAAACAACTTAATTCAGTGCAAATTAATTATTTAAAAAAACTATACAATAAAGATTGATTGATTGATTGATTGATTGTAATTAAATTGCCAGCTCCACTTATACTACCGGGCAAAAGTTTGGAATATAAGTTTATATCTCGCAATTCTGAATTTATAACATGCAATTGCCAGAATTGTGAGATATAAACTCACAATTCTGAGAACATATCAGTCTTTTTTTCTCGCTCTGAATTGGATTTCATAACTCGCATTGCAAACTTATATCTCACCATTCTGAGAAAAAAATGTCAGAATTGCAAGATACAAACTTGCATTTGCGAGAAAAAAGTCTGAATTCCGAGGTACAGTACAAACTTGCATTTGTGAGCAAAAAAAGTTAGAATTGCGAGTATTTATCTTGGAATTCTGACTTTATTTCTCACAATTGTGAGTTATGTCTGCTATTCTAACTTTATAACTTGCAATTGTGAGATTATATCACGCAATTCTGAAAAAAAAGGCAAATTGCAAGTTTATATCTCACAATTCTGACTTTTTAACTCGTTATTGCAAGTTTATACTGTATCATGCATTTCTGAGAAAAAAGTCAGTATTGCGAGATGTAAACTTGCAATTGCGAGGAAAAAAAGTCATAATTGTGAGATAAAAACTCGCAATTACTTTAATTTTTTATTCAGTGGTAGAAACGGGCTTCCATTACACTCTCATTCAAAAAAAATGATATTGCTTTTTTTTCTATTCAAGTTTCTATTCATCAGAGAAATTTAACTGTTTCCTTAAAACTATTAAGCAGCAAAAACTGTTTTCAATATTGATTTTAGTAAGAACATAAATAGCACCAATAATGAATAATAATTAAGCACCAAATCACAATATTAGAATACTTTCTGAAAGATACTGAAGACTGGAGTAATGACTCCTGAAAATTCGGCTTTGTCATCACAGCAATACATTACATTTTAAAATATATTAAAATATGAAACAGTTCTTTTAAATTGTAATAATATTTCACAATATAACTGTTTTACTGTACTTTTCAAATAAATACAAGCTTGGTGAGCATAAGAGACAAAAACATTCAAATATCCTAATTATTCAAAATTTTTGACAGGTAGTATGTAACTAGTATCTGCACTTTCTTTTCTCAATTCAATGTGCTGTTTGCATATGACTGTGTAAGCAAACAGGATCCACCTATGTCTTATACATGTGGTGTCTTAAGTATTGCTCAGATGTAGTTTTTCTTCTCATATTCCCTTTGAAAAAGAGTTCATGTGCCGGTAAACTGATGTGCTGTGGGTGTTGGCTTGCAGGCATGAGCAGTGTGGTGGTGGGTGGGGACGGCACTGTCTCTCTGGACCATCAGCCAACCGCTGTGACCACATACTCCCACACTGGCCCCTCGCTCACTGGCCTTAAGCTGCTCTATATCCTTGAAGCCACTTTGGCAAAAAACAGGCCACTCCTGATTCCATTTAAAAGCAAAGCGGATATCTTTGAGTGATGCTTGCTTGCGCAAAACTCCCCAACTCCCTCTTTTCACATTTTCAGGTTTCACAGAAGCGGAAGTCATCATAGTTGGATAAACTTCTATAGCGGTGGATAGGAATCTACATCTAATATATTATTAGTGCTGTCATCACATCCAAAATAAAAGTTTTTATTTACATAATATATGAGTGTGTACTGTGTATATTTACACACACTCATATATTATGTAAATTCCTGTATATTCCTGTTTGCTCAAATAGCAAAATAAAAACTCCATGATAGTGTTTTCATGACTTTCAAAAATAGGAAAAAATAGAGAGAGAGTAATGTGGCAGACATAATGATGAAACAGAAAATAATTTACTGTCTCTCCTGCTGTATTAGAAACACCCTATCAGCAGCGGTAACTAGTTTTTTAGTAATTGGATGCAAATGTAGTATAATACAAAATATAGTGTTATAAATGTACGTACATTGAAAAAAAAAAAAAGAAAAGAAAATCTAAAAAACTTTAGTGCTTGCCTCACACCGCATCCAGCATATACAGAAACACTGTTTATAATAAGTTTTATTTTCACACCGCTCGTGTCCGGTATGGTATGTTTCTATTCTATTTCAAGGATGTAGCTCTTTTTTTTTTTTAGTATATTGCTATTTTGATGTGGTTTGTAGTGTGATTTTTGTGTGGTTGCTAGGGTACCATAATTGTCAGCATGTTGTTGCTTGGGTGTTTTTTTGTTTTTATTAGCATACTGCTATGTTGTTGCTAAGATGATTTGATTTTGTTTTTAATGTGTTTCTATGTGGTTGCTACAATATGCATATATATATATATATATATATATATATATATTAGGGGTG
>NW_015542337.1:292344-299508 GCF_001515605.1 Sinocyclocheilus anshuiensis | reverse complement strand
ATTCGATACAGGAGTATATCGATCGATATTATGATATTATATATCTATTTTAAACAACCATCTACATTTTTATTAACTCACAAATGCAACCAAAATATATAACATGAATATTTATCTGAAATTTTCACATCCTGTACCTCAATTGAGACATTCACAACAAAAAAAATAGGCATACACATTTTTTTTTAAATAATAAAGAAAATAAACAATTTGAAAAACAATTCTGGCTGCTACTATGGTCTCAGTGCTAAAAATATTTTCTACAGATAATCAAATTACAAGCAATAGCAGAAAATAAATACAACAAAGACAAAAGTTCAATAAACAGTGCTTTTCAGGTTTTTCAGCTCAGTCTAAAATAAATTTTCAGGTACGCTACAGAAATGTAATAATCAAATGTAAAATAACTGCATAGTCTTCACTGTATAAATTAAATATAGATTAATAATTTTTGATGTTACAAAGGTTATTTAGTCAGGAGCAGTGAGCACTTGTATTTTTCTTTGACAGCATTAGATTTATTATTAGTTTGCTTTCACTTTAAGAACGAAGCACGGATTTAATATATACTGATACACATGCCTTTTCTTTCTCAACTCTTTACGTTAAGACATATGCCTAACCGACTGTGTTTACTAGGATATTTGTTTTTTAGCGTTTCTAGTGTTGTTGTTTTTTTTTTCCCATAACTTTCTCAAATATAACAGAATAAAATAAAATAATAATAATAACGAGCATTATTATTAATGTGCTGTCCCATGGTAATTTAGTTATGATTTAAAATTCTATCTATCTATCTATCTATCTATCTATCTATCTATCTACTAATTTCTCTAAAAATGTCCCTGCTCAATGATGGTTAGATAGATAGGAAAGAGATATGAATGTACCTGCATTAGATTATACATTTTATTTCCATCCTGCTATCCATTATTGATGCCAAAATGGGTGTGTGTGTGTACATATGTAAAACCATTGTGCATAAACCTTAAATCCATCTCAGCTGACGATAATCCATTTCATAACTGCAGTTTTGAGCCGGCTGCAGTGTATTTTTCCTCTGCAGGTTCTGTACTAACAGACTTACGTTATTAGACAGAAGGTGTAAAGGGGAGTGCCTCCTCTCCCCTCTCCCCAGCTCTGCCTCCTCAGGACTGGAAAGCAATGATGTAATGTGCCTGGCTGCCTCAGAATGAGCAGCCCCCCTCTGCTGCATTTCATTCCCCCTTTCTCTCTCTCTCTCGCTTTCTCTCTGCCTCTCTCACTCTCCCTCCCATCCTCTGCCGCTGCCTCTGCTGCTGCTGGTGCTGGTGGTGGCTGGCGTTTGTATGCGCTGTGCCGTGTGAGCTGCAGCCCTGGGCATCTCTGGGGATCCCTGCAGAGCTACTGTTCCTCTTCTCCCTGTGACGGCTGGGGCTCGCCCGCTCGCGGAAAAGACTTTCTCTCTCATCGGCCGAGGTAATTTATCTCCAAGCTGACAAATGGCATGTGTTGCAGGTTTTAAAAGAAAGGGAGCGAGGCAGGACAGGGGTTTTGGGCTTAGGGTCTGCTGAACAGCTGAGTGAAAAGGTCTGCATGCTGAAAGGTTACTGTTACCGCAGCACTGGTGCCATGGCAATAGATTGAATTTGGTTTCCCGTGGCTGCCGCTGTCAGCTCTCCTCTCTAGCGGCTCTCACACATGCACGCACGCACCGCTTCTAGAAAGGTGTTGGTTACCATGGTTAGGAAAGGATGGATTCCTGTGCTGGCTCATAGCTGGGTCAGCATATCACCTGGACTGCAGCCTTTTCAGAAGAGAACTGTGCTCTGAATGGATCTTCATTGTGGCTTGTAAGTAAGAATGTCTGTTTTATTCTGGAGGTTTAAATGAACAGGTGAACTTGCAGCTGTGATTGGTTTTGGTGCTTTTTGGTTAAGGTTTTATTACTTTGTTCACTAAGACTGGTAAATTATGCTGAGCTAATGTGGGAAATATGTTCCTGTTTCAGCATGAATGTGATATGTAGATTGATTTTCCTGCATATTTATGCATGAGGGACTGGGTGTGTGCATGGACAATGCTTCATACTATGGACAGGGTAAGCCCCTCTTGCAGCTCTTGCATTTTTCTTTTTCTTTCCTTCTATGATGTGCTGAAACACAGCTGGTGACTTCTATTTACAGAATTGCCAGTACATTTTTTGTTATGTTATACTCCAGTTGTACGAAATGCATTAAATAATATTAAATATTATTTAAATATAATGCAATATTAAATAGAATGCATAAACATATCAAATAAAGTTTATATTCTTATAATTAAAATAATTAACTATTTTTCAAATAATTATAATTAAAATGTAAAATCTTATTTTATTTGTGTGTGTGTGTGTGCATATAAATATAATTTTGTTTGTTTGTTTTAAATATACAGTACAGTACAACAGTGTTTTCACTCACTGTGAAATCCTGCACTTTGTCTGTTTCTCTTTTTTTTTATATTTCATGTGTCTGGACTGCTCCACGTGCATATGTGGTCATGACTAATTTATCCAGAGGATCTTTACCTGTTATATCAGGAGATGGAAAATACCAGCAGCCTCCATGTCAATTTTGCATAAATAATTGATTGGCTAAGTTCGAGTAATTACTGCACTGTGTGAATATAAATCTCCTGCATTATAGTTGTATCTTCCAATCCAGTCTTTCACAATCTTAATTTGCTCTTTTTCAACCTGAGCAATTGCAGATTTCACACAGATTAACGGTGTGTGCGTTTTAAAAGTCCTCTGGGGTTTATTAAAGAAACAGTAGGCTAGTCTCAATGTCAGAATCAAATAGTGTAAAGATTTTCTTTTGTGATGAGGATCTGCAAAATCTGCAGACCTGAGAAAAATGGCCCGCTGTGATTGGTGGAATGGGACCATGTGGGCTTGTCGGGGGTCAATTTATGATTTCCCAGCGGGGAGAAGGTTATGTTTACTCAGGATGTGGTTGGCTCCTGCAGCTAGCACGCTTTATCTGTGAGAGGCTGGAATATGTGAGCGTTGCTTCACAATCATGTATTCTACACATCAATAAATTGATCCGACGTGTCCAAAAGAAGCACACTAACCTGAAACCTCTCTCTATTAAAAAAAGATAAAGCTTAGATTTTGTCACTCCATCCAACGAGCAAGGCATGAAATGGCTATGGACTGAATGTTCCCTGAACGATTAGCCCATGTATCATGCGGTGCCCAAAAACAGTTTTCTCAGTGAGTGTTTTTATTGATTTTTCTCCTACCAGACGGTGAGCCTGAATTAAAAAAAAAAAAAAGCAGCAGCTTTTCCCCAGGAAACATCTAAATTTCACAGTCGTAATGTTGCAGTTGAAGGATTTCGACAGACATTTTGACTCTAAGACGCTTAGCTTCTCTTCACAAAGATGCGAATGCCAGGATTTAGCTTTGCAGCAGGTGATTTTTAGTGCAAAGAAGTTGCTGGAGATCTTAAAATAGAGCCGGTTGAAGGGGGTGTCCTCCAGTGAGTTCACTTCCATGTTGCATTATAGTAGGATTGTGTGTCCCCTAATATTGTGCAAGGTCAGGGAGTCTCTGGAGGAGTGCTGTTTAGTCTGGCTGAAGCTACAGATCATATGGCCCTTCGTGTAGTGTTGTTAGTTAGCTTAGCGGTCTTGACAGCGTCTTTGTCTTATTTCGGTATTGTTCATCTCACACACATTCACAAACTATAAACCAGGACAAAGGCCTCTGAAGGGACAGACATAGTGTGCGTAGTAAATTCCAAATTTGTGTGTCAGCATGGCATTGAGCAATCAATCAGTTCTGTTAATTATAAACCTCAACTCTGTTTAAAAACCTGCTTAAGTCGGCCTAAGCTGGGTTGCTAGATTTATCTGGCCAAAAGTGCCATAAGGTTTCTAAAATCTCTTACAAGGCTGGGTTACTACAGTTACTAAGACCAGCAAACAATCTGATTGGTGTAAGATGTTCTTTTGCAGTGTGAAAGTGGCTGATTTGAAGTGCTACATACTACATACTTCATACAGTATACAAAGAAAGTTTCGAATGATTTTAATTCCCTGCTGAAATAAAACATCTTAAACTAGCTGGTTTGGCTGGTCTTGGTTGGTCTCCCAATATCACACTCTGTTTGTTCATTTGGGCCAGAGGAGATCTGGTCCACTGACTGAGTCTGGTTTGTTTTTGTCAATTTCTGTCACCTGATGGAGTTTAGGCTCTTTGCCCCTGTCGCCTTTGGCTTGGGTCTGGGTTTAAAAGACACTTAATATTCAGTAATATTATCGATTTGACTGCACTGACACTATTGGATGAGAACAAAACTTGAACTGAGCTGAATAACAACACTGTTGCCCTCTGTAGAGCTGCTTATAGCTGAATTGAACTTGTTTCATAACTGATGAACTTTCCAGTTATTGAACTGAATCACTAAATTGAGCTGAATAAAGACACTGTTGTCTTCTTTAGAGCGTGCTTTACAGCAGAATTAGAATTCGTCTCATACTTGAAGAAGTTTGCATTATTGATTGTTATATTCTGTTAATTGCTGTGAAACTGCTTTGAATCTGTATTGTAAAGTAAAAAAGTGAGTTGAAAAAGTGACATAGTATTTTAATGATTGACTTGTGTCATCCACCATGGTGGGTTTTAGTTTTTCACTGAGGTCATCCCAGTGCATTCTGGGATTGCCCTCTGAGAAAGATACAGTACATGCAATGCCACTTTAATTATGCTGACTCTTAAAGCTAGACTTTCTTTGTCCGTGTTCCACTCACGGAGAGTTCAGACGATGTCATTTTTGTCATTTTTGTTTTGACTTGTGCATGCCAGTGTTTAAGTGCTCAACACAAAGGTCCACTAGGTAGTGCACACATTCATGAAATGTACTTTAAATGGCTTGTATGTTCAACTGTGCGCAAGACGGAGTGAAAAATGACTACCTGAGCCTTAGGTTACCTTGCTTAATCTAAAGTTTAAGTTTTTGCACCAGGAGTGTTTATAAAATTCCTTGCTATGTTTTGAATCAGAGCTAATATATGTGTAGTAAATTCTACATATGTGTGTCAGAATTGCACTGAACTAAAATAGCTCTAATTCAGCTTTAACATAAAGCTGAATTAGAGAGCATAAGCATAAAGCATAAAGAGCATAAAATTTGTCTAAAAAGATTGTGTCGCAACGGGAACTGTATAGGTATGAGTGGCAATATATGGATTATACTGTAAATATCTGTCTTGTGCTTAAACGATATTGTGAAAATGTAAGTTAAAAGTAAACATATTGATAATATAAGTCATTACACCAAGAAAATCTCCAAAAAGATGTATTTTTTATCTGCAGCATTGTCTTTCCTTGTGTGTGTCCTTGGCTGTAATATGAATATTAAGAACTAGTATTGACTCCCCAAGATTTTTTTTAGTCACGGTTCATCGCTTGCCCAGGTTCATTACTCTCAGCTGTGCTGAAACAAAACAGATGCTCCTTTTACAGGCTCAGCAGCACTAGAGTAAAAATGCCCGGCTGCACTTTTTTCGAGACATGACCTGGTTATTAAAACCTCTTTTTTTAGGCTGTCCACTTTTGCCTCATACCAGGCATCAGTATGCCAAAGTTGAAAAGAAAAGCAGCAGCAAGGCTTTTTGTTTTCATTTGATAGAGATAATTAGTGTTTTATTTGAAGCCCCCCTGAGGTCTGGCTCAAATACAAGACTTCTGTTCGCTCTTGGCCCTGCTGAATACCTTGAATGACAAGTCATTTCCCTGAGCTGTGTCCTCACCGCAGGGACAGTATAGGGACACTTAGGTCAAGTCCAACAAATTCTTGAGCTATATTTTAAACAAAAATAGCTTACAGTTGTTGTTTCAAACCTCAAGGTCAGTTTGTTCTGAAATTGAAGCACGTATTGCTGAATGCAGTATTGCCATACACAAAATCAGGTCGTATGTCATCACCGATCATGAACAGGGAAGCATTTAACTGACGCCACTATTGTCTGTTAATTATTTTTATTGACAGGAGGGAGAAGTTGGGCGGCTGGGACGACAAATGATCTGTTACACACTGCCAGGGGAATTGTCCTGGCAGACACATGAAAGCAAACCATGGTTCCTTTGATATGGACATTTAGAGCCACCTAAGGAGAAGTTTGTCTGCTTTACGCTTGGTCTCAGCTGACTCTCTTTCTCCATTTCTCTGTGAACAGCAGATATTTCTCAACTCAATATTTCAGATTTAGAAAAGATACATTGCGTACAGCACACTTTTCAGACAGTGTTTTGCAACAAGTGTGTGGTAATATCTTGAAATTGTTAAGATCTAATATTGTTATATCTCTCCTAGGATTACATAAAATATTCAGTCTGGTGTTGAAACGAAAAAATTATGATGTATCAATTAATTAAACAACAACAAGTGATTATAATAATGTAAAATCTTAATAATTATAATAATAATAACAACAATTATTAATATTATTAATTTTATTTTATTATAATAAAATTATCATTTATTTATAATATTATGATTTTTAATTACATTTATAAATGTAATATAAATATCAATTCGTATATAATTTTGTTTTGGTAATTTTTTCCCCCATTGTTTTTTGTAATGTGTATATATTGTTGTTGTTATTATTATATGTTTATATGTTGTTGTTGTTGTTATATGTTGTAGTAATAATATGATGGCTCCAGCACCAAACTGGATATCATTAATAAATAAATAAATAAAAATAATGGTAATAATATTAAAATATATAATAAATCATTATTTTATTATATGTTGTTGTTGAAATAATTAGTAAACTTGTTGTATAGGCAAAAAACACTGAGACATTTCTCAAAATGTCTTCTTTTGTGTTCCACAGAAGAAAGAACGTCTTACCAGTTTGTAACAACATTTGGGTGAGTAAATTTTCATTTGAGGGTGAACTATCCCTTTAAAGATGTCAGTTCTCTATAATCTAAACAGCTCTAATCTGTGTTCCAATTTAGGGGATTACGCACCCCCTATAGAGAGATTAACAGAGCTGAAAACTTTTGAGCCAATACTTCCCCTTTCTGGGTATACATGAAGCCCTGGGAGTTTAACTTCAGATGACAAATGAGACAGAGGGGACCACGGCAAAGCTGTCTAAGATGTTCACGCCACATCAGTC
>NW_015542337.1:280403-292305 GCF_001515605.1 Sinocyclocheilus anshuiensis | reverse complement strand
GGATCTGGAGAGTGCTGATGAATTTTGCATTCAGGTGCTCTTGGGTCAAATGACAAAATGTTTGTTTCTGAATCTTTACATGCAAGTCTAAACAAAGTAGATGCACGATTTGGTTAGATGTCATACAGGATGATCTGTCCGTGTTTGATTACACAAGAATGATTGAACAAAAGTTTGCAAATAAGAAAAAGAGGAAATTTAATCTAAATTACTGACAGCTAAATGCAAACAACAACTGGATGATGGGAAGGAAGTGGTTGAAAATGATAGAGGGTGTTTTAACCTGCCAGAACACATCTTGACTTAGGAAAGTGAATTTAAAATATTCTTCTTTTTTTACTTCCTTATTTTCTGAAATTCCATGATTAAAATTAATATTATACATACATTATATAAAAGATTCCAAAAAGTGGCTTTTCCAGTAATGCAATAGAAGAACTATTTTTGCATTGCCACGAAAAACTTTCAGTAAACAGTTCTTAAAATAACCATATTTTCTTAATGTGATGAACATTTTAATAATCTAATGAACCTTCTTCCACTATAAAGTACTTTTTGTGCAATGGAAAGGTTCCATGAATGTTGAACGTGGAACCATGAATGCCAATGAAGAACCTTTATTTTTAAGAGTGTAGTCTGTGGCGTCTCTGGTTAGACTGATACAGTAGTTTGTGTTTTTTTCTTTCCTTCTTTTTTTTTTTGGATTTACGTATTCCTTTTTGATCATGATGCATAATGGTAGACCAGTCCTGACTGGTATTAAGGGACGGAAAGGGGGTGGAGTCCCAGTCTGCATCTGGTGTCTGTAAGTAAGAGGCTGATAAGTGGCTCAGCTCTGCTTCCCGGCTCTCGTGACACGCTTGTGTCTGCATTTGGCTCGTCCCCGTCTCTTAATGACGGTATCCCGAAGCCTGACACCCCAAACCTACCATTCCATCTGCCTGCTTAGCATTTCCCCTCAATACATAATTAGCAGCACTATTTCAGTCACAGGGATTCCCAACTGTGACTGTTCCTCTATTGCGCTCCATAGTTCTCTTTCCTTGTTAACTAGGGCATGATTAGATGATTTGTCACTGAGATCTTTCAGTTGTTCCAGCTCCATCCATATTAAGCATTTAAGTGACATTTTAAGGACTGGTTTTAACACCGATGTGAGTCTTCTTTAACAGCTCACATAAAAAGAAGTGTCGGCTCGTTAGGCTGTGATTGGAAATACTGTGTTTTGGGAGAGGCTTTATAATGCATGATTTCTGTGAATATTGTCACTCACATGCTAGAAGGTGACTGTCACTCAGTCAGGAATAACACTATTATGGTGTTGTATGTAAAGTGTTGTAATGTGAGCCGAGGGCAAGCGGTGTCTGTTGAACTGTAGGAGTATTTAGTTTCAAATAACGACCTTTATGAACTACACTATGCTGTCTTACCTCCTCACATATTATGTTTTATAGATGTTAATTAGGAACTGCAGTGCTGTGTAGGACTGTAACCATCATAGATAAGATTTATTTGTATAGCAATTACATACATAGGGGTAATTCAAAGGGCTTTACATAACCATGATAAGAAGAGAAATTACGAATTATTTCTATGTGTGGTCTTATTTTGGGGGCCTTAACTACTATGTATTTACATTTAAATTAATAATTTGATACAATGCATTTATTGGGTACATACATGTTTTTACATTGTAATTACATTTTAAAAGTGTATGTAATTACATCTGTAAATAATTTCTGTAATTACATCTGTAATTAATTTCTGTAATTACATTTATAATTACACTGTTGACCCATCCCTTACACCTTAACCCACCCTTAAACCAACCCATACCACCAACCCTGTCCCTAACCGAACCCGTATCCCACCTCAATAGCAGCAAAAGTGTTTTGCAATACAATATGAACACAATCAGTGCATTGTACATATTTTTTAAATGTAATTACATAGTAGTTATGTCCACCTAATATAAAGTGGGACCCTATGTACTATTAAATAATAATAATAATAATAATAATCAACACTGAGGGGGCCCTGTGCTCCAATATTATTATATTAAAAATATTTTGGAAAGTGGTTCATCAAATTATTACTTTTACATTTAATTCTTCCATCATCATCATCACTACTACTACTACTACTACTAATCTTTTATGTATTTATTTTTCTCTTAGTTAATATTCATTTACTTGTTTATTAATTATTAATATAATTAAATGTATTTTAATTTATGAATTTAATTTAATTTAATTATACACACTGAAAAAATGTAGGATAGTGTTCGATCATTATGTTTCCCAAAGTTCTTAAACTTTTACATTTAGTCCCCCAAACACTGAATATAGTTACTTTGTTGTTCGTAAGTCTTTAATATCAAAAACTAAACTCTTACTCTACTTCTAAAGACCACAGTTTGAAATAGCTTTTAAATTTATAACATTCCCTGTCAACGTTTTTTTTTTCCCCCTTTGGTTTTATTTTTCTTCATTTAGTATGAAAGCTTTTAACTAGTTCAGATCATTTAAGCTTGGAAAGTGGCGTTGTTGAAAGCTGAAATTCAAGCTTAAGTAACTACTACAACTGAAACTAAAGGTTAGCAAGAAATCTTGTGATTTCCTCCCAGTCTTTGTAATGATTATCAAGGACAGTGCTGTCTACCTCGCTCTCTCTCTCTCTCTCTCTTTGCTTCTCTTACTATGTGAGCGTGAGGGGAGGAGCAGTGATTAAGAGGGAGGCTTTACTACACCAGTGTGTCAGATACACATTCAGTCACAGCAGCAGACAGAGCATGAGTGTGAGCGCTGTACTACCGATCCCACATCCAGACCTATAAACAGCTGATTCTAGCAGTCTCAAAGCTGGATCTACTGACAATTCTCAAGGACTCTGATTTCCATTGGGATTTCTTTTTTCCTTTGAGGAACGAGTTGGAAACCTGTGTCTGAAAGAGAGTAAGTAGCCTACTCAACTCTTCTTGCTTCAGTGCCTTTATCTGGTTGCTGTTAATGATTGATTGGTGCCTGCGGGATTGTTTGGTTAGTGTGCAAATGAAAGGGTTTTATAGCACTACACTCCTGTTAGATGCTCCAGGCGAGTGGCGTGGCTGCACGGGGGTTTGTTATTGCAAGGGGCTGCTGGGACGGGAGGGATGGAGGGGGAGGGTGTGTGCTGACACAAGACAATCCCTTTACAGTAAGACCTTATCTGCAAGGTGATAGCCGGTCGTAGCTGATCACAGGACAGCGAGCTCAGTCTGCTTCTGTTTGTATACGTGCCTCAAGTGCCTCAAGTTTGTTTGGGTTTGGTTTCAAACGATCAGTTTTGCAGGGTGTGTTGCAGTTTGGGTTGGCCGGTGTGTATGAGCTCTTTGGCAGTTTGACTTGGAGAAGCTTAAAGCTCTGTCTCTTGAGCTGTGGAGTTTAGTGTCTTTGCGCACACTCTCTGCCAGAAGACGGGAGCATATGTGGCAGGCAGCGTTGTCGGCGTGGAGGAACTTTCCATGAACTCTGGATGGGGCTTTGCAAGTGAAGGGAAAATTTGGAAAGTGAGAAGTGTGAGGTTCTCCATTAGAAGGTCATGTGGTTTTGGCATCTTTGGAGATCTGTGATTGGGTCAAGGGCATGAGTGAACACTGCAGGTGATTGTTGGAAACACAGACTTCTTGCTTGTTTTGCACTGGTAGTCATCCATAGATTAGTGACTATTAATGCATTACAAATCAAAGCCTCCCACAGAAGTAAATATGAAACCATTTCAGTGAAATATGATATTTTTTTACATATGTGGGTTGGTTTTCTCAGTAAATGGGATTTAGGATGGAATGTTAATTTGAATTACATGAGAAAACTACATGGTGCTTTACGTGGTGAATTAAAAAATAAATATTTTGTCATCATTTACTTATCATCATGTTGTGCATGACCCTGCATGACTTTCTTTCTTCTGTGGAACACAAGATATTTAGAAAAATGTCTCAGCATTTTTGGCAAAACAACTGTTCATGTTATTTTGGACCCCACTGGCTTTCATTCTAAGGACAAAAATGGTTAAAACATTCTTCAAAATATCTTCTTTTGTGTTCCACAGAAGGAAGAAAACTCACTTCTGTTTTAGAAAAAGTTTGGTTTGTTCTTTAATATAAAGACCCCAGCATTGGTAGTGAGATCATCATGGATGACCATATTTGCACATTATGTGAGTATGTGCAATCAGTGCAAATCTGCACATTAAGTTCATGTCCAATGAGAGATTTTCTTTTCTTTTTAGCCAGCAGCTTGTTGGACAGCTGCTCATGGGAGATAACCACTCCAGTCTAAGAACTGTAGAGAACGGTAACAAACACAGCAATTTTAGCCATCTTCAAAGAGCTGCACGTTCATGCCGTTTACACTGTAGACCTACTTCTCTGTGAAGACTTTGAGGGAATGGTATTTTTTGGAACAGTTTGGTGCATGACAGAAGAGGTATAGAGGTGGAAAAGATGACATGAAAGAAGAGCATCAGGGAGAGTTGGAATGATTGTACTGTTAGCCTTTCTCCTGTGTTTTTCTTTGGTCTGATCCATAAAGACAGCAGCTGGCAGTAGAATTCTGGCTACAGGAGCCTTGACAATGGTCGGCCTGTGTGAGGCTGTCAGAAACTGTTTGGCTAGTTGGTAAAAACCGGTGCCTGTTATATCAATAGTGCACAGCCTGACTACAGCTCCTGTCACACACAATACAACACAATAAACTATTAGACAAGAGAGTTTAAAAGTCAGAAAGTGCATTTGAATGGACAGTTGGACAAGCTGCTTGGCCCTTCTGAAACAGTTAGACGTTTTAAAAAAACTGACATTTTTAAGTTGGTTAGCTGATATTTGGTCTCCCAGACTGTAAAACCTGTTGGCTGCTCAGCTAGCCAAACACCAGCTTGGCCAGACTGGGAGAACATCTTAATAAAGCTAAGACCACCAAACCAGCAAGCTGGTATACATATTTTTTTACCCCTTCTTTTTAAGCATTGAGTATGCTGGTTTGCTGGGTTTTGTTGCCTTAAAAGAACATCTTAAACCAGCCTACACAGGTTTTGTGGTTTGCTGGTCTCCCAGGCTAATTTTAGAGGGTTTTTTAAGACTTTTCAGCCGGTCAGTTTGTAAGATCAGTTGGCTGCTCAGCTAAACTCCTGCTTGGCCAGACTTGAAGACCAACTTAAAGCATCTCAAACCACCATAAGCTGGTTTTCCGGTCTTAGTTGGCCTCTCAGACTGCTTTTTGCATTGTTTTGGGCACTTTTCAGATGCTAAATCTGGGTTATCAGATTAAGACCAGCTTGAACATGTTGGAAGACCATCTTAAACCAGCTAAGACCATCTTAGTCAGGTTGGGAGACAATTTTAAACAAGCTACCACCAGCTTGGAAAGAATAAGAATAAGACACACACAAAAAAGAACCTGCTGACTTTGTAGCAGCAGTCTGTTACATATTAGGTCAAGAGTAAAAGCAGGACAGACACAGGCTGTATCTCTTTGTAGTATCTTTACCGAATATAAAGCTCTCCATTCTCAGGTCTCTACGCACCACCTGTTTCTCATCCCAGTCATCAGATCCCAGGGCTATTTTTCCAGCTTTAGCTTTGATTTCTCATGCTTGGCTGGCTACTATATACCTGCCTCTGCATGTGTGTGTTAGTAAGAGATTCTTCAACTTGGATGGATTAAAGAACTGGGTCAGTTATATGCTCTGGTCGTAGAATCGAGGAATGTAAATAAGTACTAGTCTTATTTGCTCCTAGATTCTTCTGGCAGGAGCTCAAACTCTGCCAAGTGTTGCGACACTGTTGAGGCACAAACAGTATAACACACAAACACAATCCCTTTTTCCATGTCATTAACTTCTGACAGTTATAGGTCTATGTGACGCTCCTTAACAATCTCCTCCCAAATAAACATCTTGTATACTTGAAGTGATTTTTTTCTGTAATACTTTGTGTTTCATATCATTAAAACTGAAAAATTATGCTAAGAATGCTGGGAATGCCTTATTAGAGGTGTATAAATAATAAATTAGTTGGTTTGCTGGTCTTAGTTGGCCTTCCAGAGTGGGACTGTTATTGCACCACCCTTGCTGGAAAAATTAACCATCTTCAGCTGGTTTGTTGTAGCTGGTTTCTCAGCTTGGTCACAGTAGTCTTTTGGCTGGTTTTAGAAAGTTTTTTTTTTTCATCTCCCAGCTAAACACCAGCCTGGACAGGCTGAGAGACCATCTTTAACAAGATAAGACCAGCTTATCATTCTGGTCTGTTGGATGGTTTTAGTTGGGTTTTGGGCACTTTTCAGCTGTAAGACCAGTTGGCTGCTCAGCTAAACTAACTACTAACTAAACACCAGTTTAGCCAGACTGAAAGACCATCCTAAACCAGCTAAGACCAACAAACAAGTTTAGGCTAGTTTGGACATTTTTTTAAACATTGAGAGCTTTGTGATTATGCTATCTCTACTAAACCCTTAAACCAGCCTAAGATTAAAAATTATCTTAAACCAGCCGATACTGGTTTTGTTGTTCTTCGCTGGTCTCCCAGGCTGGTTTTAGAGGGGTTTTGGACACTATTCAGCTGGTCAGTCTGTAAGAACAGTTTGCTGCTCAGCTAAATTAGCTAAACACCAGCTGAGCCAGACTAGAAATTATCTTAATCCAGCTAAAACCAAAAAAACAGGCTTAGGCTGATATAGGCATGTTTTTTTTTCTTTCCCTTTTAAGCATTGAGAGCTTATGTTATCTCCGCTAAACCCTTAAACCAGCCTATGATGGTTTTCTGGTCTTAGTTGTCTTAAAATATCTTAAACCACCTAACAGTGGTTTTGCTGGTCTGAGTTTGCTTGGTCTCCAAAGTTTGTTGTAGGAAAACACACACACACACACCTTAGACCAGTCTGGTCTTAGCTGGCCTCCCAGACTGTCTTTTGAGTGGTTTTGGGGATTTTTCAGCTAGTCAGGCTGGGAATCCAGTTGGTCATCCAGCTAAACTTGTCAAACACCAGTTGGCCAAGCTAGGAGATCATCTAAAACCAGTTTAGACTGGCTTAAACTTTCTTTCATAGGGGATAACTTGCATTAACCACTAAAATAACTAATAAACGGATGATGTGTGGTTGACAGACAGTGGGAACGTGAGTCGGAAGCTCTGACAGGGTTCATGTAGTTGAATCTTGTAAAGTAAGCAGTACCGGAGGCCTGGCGGGGAGAGCAGCCACTGTGTTTTTGCTCACTGCTGGGAAGTCTTTAAACATGCGTCTTTAAGGGACGTCACAGGCGTCCCCTCTGGTTTTCCTAGTCATGCTCTCTCTCTCTATCCCAGGGGCCTTACGTGGGAACTGGCTCCAGAGCTGGAAACATACCAGAAGTTAGTATTTTCCTGCTTGTCCTTCTGACCCTGATGAGAGAGAGCAAGTTATAAAGAAACAGAAAGAAATCCCGTCAGCAGAGGGGGCTTTTTGGGATGACACAATATGTGATTTTGTAGCTTACAAACTTTTGGAGTTTTAATGGTCATTCATAGGGGCAAGTATGTCTGTTTTCTTAGTGCGCTGCCTGTCGCTGTCACACACACACACACACTTTGACACCTTCTGTCTCACACCTGTTCCTACTGCGTGTCTGCGTTTCATGTATTATGCAGGTCTATTTTAAACAGACCAGGACACTGAAGCGTGTCCGTGACTCTTACACCAATGAGAATGTGGCATGTGTATGTGTGCGTCTGAATCACATGTGTATTAGTTTGCATGTGTAGTTAAAATGGCATTCATTAGTTACCCCAGTTGATTAATGGACTTTAACCTAGTTGTAACTGCACTATGGACACTGACATACACAGACGGCCTGTGATCTGATATCTTCTCAGAGCATTCCAGATCATGGCCTTTACTCTACTAATGGCTTCTCTGAGCCTCTCAAGCATACCTCACCCTGACCATGCAGAGATTCACACCACAACTGCTCTGCCCTCCTTCAGTAGGTCACTTTTTACGCCATGCTACTTTTTTCCCCCCTCTGATACCTGATCTGAACTGACAGGTTTATTTCTGAGATATTTAATGATTTAAAGCTGCTGTAACCTTGCGAGTATGTATGAGAGAGGTGAGGGCTGCTGATCATGTGACAGTGAGGGAGTGAAGGGATGTCCGGAGCTGTAGCGTTCAACATTTGCACAGTCAGTGCAAGTTAGGACGCCTGCATGCTAAGGTTTATAGTGCATTAAATAACACTGCAAATACATTGATTTCAGAGAAATGGCCTTCAACTTTTTTTTACTCGATGACCCCGGTTGTCCAACACAATATTCGAATATACAATATACATTCTTCAATAAAATCAATATTTATTGAGAGTGAAATAGAAAGTGATCTGTGAGCTGTGCTTCATTGGATGGATCTTTTTTGCTAGCAAAATTTTGCTGAAGTTTCACTAATGTGACTGCATTCAGGTTCACTAATATGGCTGATTATTTTAATAATTTACTAAATTAATTTAAATACTTAATTTAATAAGTCATTCTATGGCTTCCTTGGAAGTTTGCTAAGGCCCTCTAGTGGGCCCCGGGCCCCTGGTTGACAACCACTGACATAAAGAAAAAACATTATAGTTTTTAATAGTGATGAGTTAGAGTTATTAACTAATTGTACAAGAACTGACTAAAATGACTCGGTAGCGCCACCTATACACTTTCAACAAAGTGCTCCTCGAACTACATTTCACATACATGTATGAAATTCAGTAAACACATGTAACACACCAAAGTCTCCAGAAGCAAAATCCAAACCCCATCAGGAAGTCGGTTATTTTGGATTTTCTTGGCAAATTTTGTGCCATTTTTGACATTTTCAGGCATTGTATTTTAACAAACTCCTCCTTGAAATTTGTATTTATTTGTATTTTATATATTCAGACACTTGTTTTTGGGGGGATCAGGTGAATCCAAAAGTAGCATAATTATACAGGATTCCAGTTCAGACCTTTTAGGTAATCCAATGACTACTGATTTTTCTTCATCCCAAGCTTGTAAAAGTGTCACTCATTTTACCAATGAGAATTTCACTCAGAGGTGAGTCCAGCTGTGCCTTCCAAAACCTAATTTGCTGTATTGCCACTTAATTTAAAACTAACATAGTTCTTTCCACACTCTCAAAATGCATTTACATATTCCTATCCATCAAATGCTCTATCAAAGCTATTTGGGAGCCTTTATACACTAACCTATCCACGGTTTCTGTGGCATATGGTCAAAAGAGAGGCCAGCGATATCCGTCGTCCAGTTTGCCACAACAGCCATTCTCCATTTTTCTACCTATGCTGAAGCTTATGTGTGTGTGTAACTGTACAGTATGTGAAGTGAAGTCAACTGGAACAATGTGCTTTAAACCAACAACAGCCTTGAAAGCTTCCTGCGTGAAAAGTGCAGTACAGTCCAGGCAGCCCTAACTTGTGTCTGTGTAGAAAGAGGGGAATTGCATGAGAAAAGGAGAGAAGTAGGATGCTTGATTTATTAAAGTGGATCAAAGATGTGGCATGTTTATAGAGGCTGAGGTCCTGTACTTGTGCTTTACATGTCCACTAACAGCTTCATTCATTCCATGTTACAGCGATGACAGCATTTTGGCCTCTGCCACGAACAGGCATGGTTTTGCATACTTTTATATTATACATATTTACCACCATACAGTTTTCCACACAGACCATGCCAACTGTTCATCCATTCAGGTGTAGACCTTATTCCTCAGTTCTTTGTTCTCCTTCTATTACATTTTTTTCAAACTCAGAAAAAAAGTCCCATCTTGCCATTTCTAAATAATCAAAGTGTTGGTTAATGTTGTTTTCCAAATCCATTTTAAGTCTGAAAGACCTTTTTTTCAGCGTTTGAACATTTTCTGCATCATCCACTGCTAAGAACTCAGTGCTGCTTCAAAGAGCTGTGGAGAGATGGGCCTTTATCCTGCTATCAGCACTGCAATATGAGTGAGATCAAAGCATACATATCAACTTATGTGTCTGGCAGCTGAAAATGCCTCTCATGTCTGTCGAAAAAAAATTCTGCTAAGATTTTCATTTCCCTTTTGATGTAGCATGTACTGCTAAAAAGGATAGGTTGTACTCTATCCAGCTTAATTTTGGGACTGAATCAACAAAAAGGTCTTTATCACCTGATAATGATCCAAATTTGTCTGATTTTCAGATAACCTAGAAATGAAAGTGATAAAATACAGGCTTTGGCTGGTCCTCAGTGCAATCTTAACCACATATCAAGGTTTATGTCTAGTTCCTGGCATCATGGCTGCATCTAAAGTATTGGATATGGATCTTAATGGTCAGCCATGTGAATCAGGTTCAGCTGTTAGTTGGCACAAAAACACCAGATTCGCATAATTTCATTTTCATCTTCTCTACGATCAGCTCTGACCTGAATAACCTGAGCTGGGTGGTGCGATCACTATTGAATTACAAACTCAGTCACACCTCCAGGTGAAACTAGACCATGTACTTCCAATACTTCCTTTCATAAAGAGTCCCTCCTTTAGTTTTGCTTCCTCCCACCTCTCCAAAATAAAAAGATGCTCATGAAAAGGGTTTTCTTTAAGTGGCTTTTAAAAGAGATGGTGTTGGAACTTGTTGTTTCATACTAGATTAACTGGACTTTCATCTCATCTCAGCTTGAGCCATGGTGTCCTTCTGAACACCTCCCCACTAATTAGACAGCAGTGTTTTGTAAATTGCCATCTGATCCACTATGAATTTCCTTTGTAAATTTGGCTGTCGATAAAAGTGACCTTAATTTAGCCCAAGTATTAACAGGAGACTTGACTTTTGTTGTTGATTTTGTTATTAAAATATTTCATTTTAATAAAGTTTGACTTTTGACTTAGATATTGAAGTGTGCTTAAGTGTACTTCAAATCTTCAAATAAATAAATTATAGACACACACAGAGAGAAAGAGAGAGAGAGAGAGAGAGAGAGAGAGATTGGAGATCGCAGATTGCACTGCGCACATACAGAAATTTGTTGTCAACACTGCCCCACGACTGTTATTAATAAAATAGCCTAGATAGTAGATCGCTACATTATATTCTTCAGCAACGAGTTGTAAAATAGCTGTTTTTGAAGCAACTAAACACAGCTTCATTGTTTGTAGAAAGACATGCAGACCCAGGTAACGCACAAACAACTGTCATCTCTCTCTATGTCTATCGATCGATAATTAATTCAAATAAATGTATAGTTCAGTCATGAAACTGTAGATGGCGCAGTATGCCCCGCCATTCTGAAACGCGTCGATTTTTACAAAGCTCATCATTCTGAAAAAGCGAGGTATGCTGTGATTGGCCAGCTATCCAATGTGATTGGCCGAATACCTCAAGCGTGAGGCGGAAATGTTATGCCCCTCACCATACTGTTGGTGTCCCGGCCGGAGCGACGAGACAAAAACATTAAAACCCATTACAAACCAGTGGCGGCTCGTGGGTTTTAAAATAGAGGAGGCACACTAATTGTATTGGTCTGGGATCCCTGCCGATTATTATTATTATTATTATTATTTGCTTAACCATTTTAAAATGGCTTTTTGGTTTATTTTAGTCAGAAAACGTAAAGAAAACGACATACATACAGCAAGATAATATAATTTCACTTACCTGGCCTATCACTTGAAGCAAACATCCATCCCTTCTTAAAAGTCTGTGTTTAAAGAGAGCTGCCTGTTGCACCATTTAATTAAGCCGACTGCTGTAACGTTAGCTTATATCTAGCTTAGGCTGTTTTCCCTAAATTTGTATATATACTGTTTGAATGACAGCTTGGTAAATCTGTTGGTGATCAAATATTCAATATCGCTACTCATCATAAGTACTTGGTACATTATCAGCGCAG
>NW_015542337.1:279685-280148 GCF_001515605.1 Sinocyclocheilus anshuiensis | reverse complement strand
AGATTTTCTTTATGCACCAAGAGCTTGTAACACTTCAAAGTGAAAGGAAAAAATTAAATAGCATCATATGACCTCTTTAAACTACTTGGCACAAGCTGATTGGTTCATGTTGCATACACACACACTACTTTACATTTAAAGGGCTGGTTAGTATTCACTTGAGCATTTGCAGCGCACTTTCAGAGTTCCTCTGAAACCCACCACCTTCCCCAGTTCCACCTGTATAGATCTGCTACAGGTTATTTTATTCAAATAAATGTGGTCTTACCGCACTATTTCATCTCTGTGTCTAATTTGAAGTGGGCAGAATGCTAGCGCTAACGAGCCGTAACTGACAAAAATAATTGTAATTTTTACCCTTCCAGTCACATATTTTGCTGCAAACATCATTAACGTCTCTAGGTTACGTATGTAACCATGGTTCCCCGAGGGAACGAGACGCTGCGTCGAGTCGCTTTGGGAA
>NW_015542337.1:269063-279309 GCF_001515605.1 Sinocyclocheilus anshuiensis | reverse complement strand
TATATGCTTGTGCGGACAGACAACAGTAAATAGACAGACACATACACAGAGCGCTACTGAAGAGCAGAAGCTGGTTTGCGCTCTGCTGGATGCGCTTTTATACTTTCTGGTGCTTACGTCACCCTGCTCGTGACGTCTCGCTGCTCCATTGGACTGATTTGATACGTGCTTCAGAACGCGGTCACGCAAGGGCGTTCCCAAAGCGACTCGACGCAGCTCGAGTTCCTGAAGGGGAACAGCTTTAACTTGTCAGTGCTGGCAAATGACCATGGTCATAATCGGGATAATGCACACAGCTAGCTGTGCATTAAAGTGCCCCTATTATGGATTTTTGAAAATTACCTTTCATGCAGTGTGTAACACAGCTCTAAGTGAATGAAAACATCCTGCAAAGTTTTAAATCTGAAAGTGCACTGTGTATAAAGTTATTGTCTCTCAAAAGAAAGAGTCGACTCTGAATCATTGACATGAGTCATTTTTCAAATGAATCCCAAGCCGTTTCATGTTGACGTCAACATGAAGCATTAGCATATTGTCTGCCCACTTGTTGCGCACACAGACCCGGGAAAACTTGAAAACTTGGTCTTAATGAAAATGCAAATTCATTCTTTGCCACTAGGTGCCGCTTTTGGAGTGGTAAAAATAGCTGTTTCCCCGGTAACGCTGTACACAAAGCAGCACTGCGCTCACAAACGCTTCTTTATCAGGCATTACAATTCAATATTAATGAAATAAAAGGCTATTTAAGTGCACTTTTATTTCTTAACACACTTTAGTAAACATTTAAAAAGTAACTCTTTAATAATATCAAATTAAAAGTTTTACTTTAAAGTGCTTTGAAATAATTGTTTTAATAATCGTTTGTGCATTACAGAAGTACACTTAATTTGATGTTAACTAAACACACGTAAAGTGCTTAATTATAATTTTAACTGTAGTGTGTTATATTATATTTCATATATATTACATATTCACCTCAGAAATAAAGGAATATATATTATATAAATTCTTTTTCACATATATTGAAGAAATACTGGGGGAAATGTCCTTTATAATGTCATTATAAAAGAAAAGGTTTATTGTATATTAAATTAATAAATTGGAAAGACATTATATATTAAGTGGGCCAAAAACCATCTAAAGTTCTGCAAACTGCATTTAATATAAGTTTAAACTATTATACTTTTTCATTTTATTTTATTTTAATTAACATGCTGTTAAGTGTACGAAAACATTATACTCAATTCGCACTTAAGAATATTCTAATATTTTATTTCTGTAATTTTGAAAGTAGACTAAAGTGTTTGCAGACATAAAACTAATTTCTTTCCTCACACAGAAAAAAAAAAAAGATAGATTTTTCATGCGCCTATCATCATGCTATAAGCTGCCACTTTGATTGACATGACCCATGTCGGCCCTATTAATTATGGGACAGCCCGTCGTCTAGGACTCAAATGTGCATGGAGTGGAATTTACTCAAAATATCTGAGTTGTGAGGGATTGTTTGGATCACATGCATGATTGAGATGCCACTAACGGGGTGACATTGCGCTCTTTAGCCCTAGAATGAGCGGTGCTTTATTGAGCCGCCTGCAATGAGATCACCCACCAGTCAGTGTTTGCACGGGGCAGACTAGCTGAGTGGTTTAGTGACGACAGCGTAACAGCCCCAAATGACCCTCAGGTTTCTTTTGTAGCAGCATGAGCGCTGCATGAATAAATTCCCACCATTGGTGAATCAAGAGCTTCTGCTAATAGTCAAAGTGCTGATCCAATTGCATAGTGCTGCTGATAGATTTTACATGCACGGTTTTGATGAAATAGGAGGAAAATGCGCAAAGATTTAATCTCAGTAATGGACATTTGAAGTTTGCTGTCTAAAAGCACAGAGTGCATTTCATTTCATCGACAAGAGTTCTTGTGAGGCAGAGCGCAGACTGACTGCAGTGTTGGGACTCACAGCCATAGAAATGGATTGCCGCAGTCTTTCTGCCTCGACTCTGTTGGTGGATTGTGTGATTGGCACACTGTCACGCATTCAATCGTTTGGATGTTTTTGGGTTGCTTCCAAGCGAACAGCAGTAATTAATGGTCATCAATCTTTGCTTAACAGTAAAAGGTTTATCTGGATGCATGTGAAAAGCCCACATAAAATGCTTTTTAGATTGACTATCAGCTATCAGATTCAGCAGAATGTGAAAATGCAGATCGAAGAGATGAGAGTGTGCTCTGCATGTAGACAAGTGCAGTCCATCACCATGACAGATAAAGGTCAGAATTCCACGTTAAGTGTTATATACATTTTATTTAGTTTTATTTTATATTTTTATTTTATTACATTTTATTTTAATTTATTGCATTTTTCTTTATTTTATAATTTTACGATATTTTATTTTATTAGTACATATTTTATTATTTTATTAGTCCTTTTTATTATTTTATTTGTATTTTATATATTCAGGCACATGTTTTTGGCTTCAAGTGAACCTTAAAGTATAGCCTAATTATGCAGGACTTTTATTTTATTTAATTTTGTTACATTTTATTAATATATTATAGTTTACTTTATTTGATAATTTTATTTTATATAATTATGTTTTATTAATTGATTATATTTTATTTTATTTTATCATTTTATTTTATTTCATTACGTTTTATTAATTAATTATATTTATTTTATAATTTTATTTTATTTTATTTTATGATCCGTTTTATTATTTTTATTTTTATTTTATTTGTATTTTAGACATGTTTTTGGCTTCAGATGAAACCGAAAGTAGCCTAATTATGCAGGATTTTTATTTTATTTTATTAGTTTTTTTATTACATGAAATTTATTTTTTTACTACATTTTATTAAATTTTTTTACTACATATTATTGCATTTTTATCTAAATTTTGACTTTTAATTTTATATTTTATACATTTTGATTGATTCATTTTCACTTTTAATTGAATCGTTTTGATTATATTTATTTAATTATTTTCAATGCTTTTTATTATTTTTATTCGTATTTTATATATTCAGACACGTTTTGGTGTTCAGGTGAACCTTCTACAAAGATTCCAGATTTCATTTTATTTCGTTTGTGTCTTTTGCTACAGCTAAATTGAACCCTAACTTAACATTACTATGCTGCTCAACAGTATTTTGTTACAGAGTTTTTACATGTGCAACATTGTGTATAAAAATAAAGTTTTAAAAATATCTGTGCAACGATAAGCTCCATCCTCAGACAGTGCATCTCAGTCAGGATACATTCTTGTTTGGGTTCCATTCTCTCAACGCTACACTGATCCGATCATGCCATGCCGTTGTGTAATATGCTGTATTGATTATGTAGAGGGGTATCATGTTGCAATGGTAAAGTATAAATACACAGTTTGCTGCATTTCTCTGTACACTAAACATACAGTTTAAAGAAGGCTGGCCAGTTCAGCCACAACTAAACCATTACAATCTTACAAAGCATCATTCTCCATTGAAGACTTGTATAAACAAAATATCATTTTTGCAGGCAAAATAATTATAGTTATATATATTATAGTAGATGTTTCTCCAGAATCACATTTTTTATGATTTGTTTAGAATTTATGATATATGCCTTTGTATTTTGCAGAGGAATAACCATGAAATCATAACAAACATGTTGAATATTACTGAAGAGCCGATAGGGCCATTAACAGCAAGGTCTTGAGTCGTTCACAAAGACGTTCACAATGACTAATCAAGCTCACGACTGCGACTAGCACTAATACTATAAGTGATATCAGAAAGAGTTTTAACTGGCGGCTATGGAGTTAGAGCTCCATCTGTTAGCCGGGTTCAGGAGGCGGCACTGGCAGGAATCTGTCTTGCTGTGAAAGACTGTTTGAGCGATGGGAGAGATATTGACGGCCATTAGGAGGGGCCGAGTGCGCTGAAGGCCCCCTCGCATGCACTGTACTATTGGCCCTTTGATGTGATTGATGGCTGTAGCACACTTACCAGCACCCTAAACATCTGTCTTATGCATGTTAAGTCCCAGGAATGCAGGCATTTTCTCCACGCTGCACTATCTATAGCAGAAAACATACAATAAAAGGATACCACCATCATGATTTGTGTATCATCAGTTGTAGGTCTGCATCTACAAAGAAGTAACAAAGATGTAGGATAAAAAGGAGGAATGAATTACAAATTGCTTGGATGATCAAGCATGCATTCAAGATCTCAAGCAGCCAGTGAACAGAATTTTTTCTGCCTCAGCCAAAAAGAAATGAATCACAGAACAGAAAAATAAGAGTGTTTTTCAATGGATTTTTTTCTTTAAAAAAGATGAAGGATTGGATCAGGCTTCTTTTTCTTGATTTAATTAACTCTGAAGCCTCTGCTTTGTCTTTTTGAATATTAGTGGTAGAAGTATCAGAAAATATATTTAAGATATTAGCCTAAAAATATAACAATTATAGTAGTGCCAGCAGCTCAGACATATAACGGGAAGCAGAAGTAGCACAGAAGTTTGCTCTTATCAACACTCAGGCCAATATTACCACCACTGTAAATGCATTAAATCAGATGGTGAGATAATGCCGAACAATTGGAAACATTTAGAAATGGAAGTAAAGTGGTAAAGCAGGCCATGACCTACTTTCAAAACCAGACTACTTTTACGGCTCTTTTCACCTGTGTCACGCAAACGTCACTCCATGTGTTTGGATTTGGGCTTAACTTCTAAAACAGCTGGCTGGAAACATTTGCAAATCTGTGCCTATACCTTTCCTAAATCTAATTTAAATATGCTTGCTTTTTTATTTAATTTTTTAATTTTATTGTATTAAATAATACTAAATACAAATATATAAATAATTAAATATAATTAATTTTAGAATTAATTGTATATAATATATTATTGTTTAAAGTTTATATACTATATTAAGAAAAAATTACTGCTGAAAATGCAGCTTTGCCATCACAGGAATTAATTACATATTAAAATATAAATATAAGATATTAAAATAAAACGAAATATTATTAAATATTAAATAAAATATATATATATATTTACTATGTATTTATTTATTTTACATTTTATTTTACATTTTTTTAACATTTTATTTTAGTCAATAATTAGGTGATTAGGATCTATAACCTTAAACAATATGTCTGTTTTTTTATGAAGGTTTTCCTTGTGTTTGCACACAATAAACTATTCTTTTTTTTTTTCAAATAAACAAGTATTTCTTGTTTTAACTTCAGCACAGACACAGTAAGAAGGCAGAAAAGCTGTAAGTGGGAGGCTGGTGAATTCCAGGACTGCAGGGCACTGACATTCTTCCAGACTGGTTTGTATGTAATTATACTGGGATTCCTGGAGGATCTAAAGCAGAAACTTTCTCCAGTCCCCTGATAGCCATTGCATGAAGCCCACAAGTCATATCTATGCATTATATAGCAAACAGCGCAGAGAAAAGAGGCTGAGAAGAGAGAAGCTCCATGGCCTAACTGTCAGAGCTTTATTAGTGAACGCTTCTGTAATCGCCAAGTGCTCTATTGCCTCTGTTGATGATAGGCTACAAGAAAATTAACTGCCTCAACAGAACATCATTACTGGACCACGAGGTTTAGCATGAGACCTCTGAGCATTTATCTTCTGTCCCTGCAATGCTTTTAAAATGCCGCTGACACAGTAATTGCACAAATGCATTTCAGCGAGTTTGCACAGTATGGGGCTGAGATTCTCAGAAGACACAGATGTTTGACTTCTGTAACAGCTGTTCGATATTTAGAGCAGTAAGACAGTCACTTAGATACTGGCTAAAAAATGCTACCTTTGCAGGTAACATACGGAAGTAGAAAACTCTAGGGGAGTTGGAAAATGAGCCTATTTTCAAAAATAGTGGAGTATTCCTTTAAGTCATTGCCTGCTTGGGCAGCAATGCAGCTGCCTTTGGTTTTCAGACACAGCCACTGTTTAAAACGGCCCAGCTGGCACGAGAAACCTCTATAGAGCCTATTAGAGCAAAAAACAGTTGACCTTTAGTTAGTAGAAGGCAGGTCTCTCTTTTTTTCTGTTTGTACGGATGCATGTGTGAAACCTAAAACTGAGCAACCCCAATCAATGTAATTAAATCCTGCGCAGTGTAGATATCAAAACAAATGTCGGCATGCATTATTTACTTGAGTAATTACAGAGTATCACTTATGCCAGCTGTTCCAGCACAGAATGAACAGTCGTTGTTCGTAAAATAAACATAATGAGATTTTATCCAAGAAAAACACAATGCTGTAAATAATGTAAAGGAGGCCCATTCTGCATCTTCATTTTAATGAAATATACATGTCGGAAAACCTTTGACTGGTGTATTTTTAATGAACACTTGTCAACCCCAGGAGACCCTAACTGTATCGATAGCTTCAGTAGATTAGATTACATCAAAAGAAATATACAACCCAAGTCTTGACTCAGGACCCCTTTTCCTTTTTTTAAACAAACCTTTGTATTTGAGGTTGACATTGTATGCATCATGTCTCCGATGACCCAGTGCTGAATAGATAAACTAAAGATGAGGCATAGATGCTCCCTTTGCTCAAACAGGACTGTGAGAAAGAGAGAGCTCCTCATGGATTAAGGCCACTTCCAGAAAATCATCGAGGTTACTTCCCCTAAGTACGATCCACTTACAGCAATACTCAAAGAGAGCGGTCACTATTAAGTGTCCCCTTATGTACATTTCAGGATTTTTTTAAAGAACAACTCAGTAACTTTTATTGTTTATTGTTATTGTTTTTGTTTGCACTGGATGATATGGCCGTCATCCTGGATTTATACTAACACGTAGCGCTTATTAGTGACTTTTGGCTTGTAGATTTTAAATATTTATATTAGTGCTGTACGTATGATGTCTTTAAGTCACTAGTATGACTTAATTAATAAAACTGGCTACTAATAGTAGCTGTCAAATCTTTCATGAAAGAAAGATTTATTTATTGATTTAGGCCAGTTGTATGTGTGAAACTTTTTAATTATAATTTTTTTCCCTTAAGGATATAAATACCATATTGCTTATTTTTAGCAATATCTGGCAACGTGATGTATAAATGCCGTTGTATTAAAGTGCTATTGTACAGTCAGACATGATTAATTTTATTCCTTGAATGAAATAGAATATATATATATATATATATATATATATATATTATATTAGTGCTGTCAAACGATTAATCGCGATTAATCGCATCCAAAATAAAAGTTTGTTTACATAAGATATGTCTGTGTACTGAGTTTATTTATTATGTATATATAAATACACAGACATTCAGTATATATTTTGAAAATATCTGAAAACATGTATATACATTTATGTATTTATATTATTGTATTTTATATTATATATAAATAAATTTAATATACAAATATAACACGTTTTTCTTAAAAATATACATGCATGTGTGTGTATTTATATATACATAATAAACAAACATATACTATGTAAACAAAAACTTTATTTTGGATGCGATTAATCGTTTGACAGCACTAATTAAATTATAATAAAATGAACTCTGATAAACCATATTTGGAGTTTCCATGCGAGAGCGCCCTCTGGCCTTTGGATGGAGATTTACTACTGATCACAGAACCGTGCTTCCCTGACACGTCGCGCCTAATCGCCTAATTTAATTTCGATTAATCGTGCAGCCCTAGGATAAAATGATCATGGCTGACCGCAAATAATGCATTTCTGCAATGGCATCATTTAGACGTATGATGTCTTTAAGTCACTAGTATGACTTAATTAATAAAACTGGCTACTAATAGTAGCTGTCAAATCTTTCATGAAAGAAAGATTTATTTATTGATTTAGGCCAGTTGTATGTGTGAAACTTTTTAATTATAATTTTTTTCCCTTAAGGATATAAATACCATATTGCTTATTTTTAGCAATATCTGGCAACGTGATGTATAAATGCCGTTGTATTAAAGTGCTATTGTACAGTCAGACATGATTAATTTTATTCCTTGAATGAAATAGAATATATATATATATATATATATATATATATATATATACACACACACACAAACTAGTTTGTCCCTGATGCTTCCCAGAAATACTCTCCAAATGTCTCTGAATTATATTTGTTTTCATGTTACAAATCATATTAGGGTCATGTTGTATCATGTATCATGACATCATGTTGTCATTTTTCCTGGCTAACAGAGATTGGACAAAACAAAAATCAAAACAAAACAAACAAAAAACAGAGATCTTAACATTTGTAAAAACTTCAAAACAGTTTTTATTATATATTTTGTATATTTTGTAACACAATAGTCTGAATATGGGTTACAGACTGATATATTTTGACTGGGATTTTTAAAAATCATACTATTACTTTCTCTAATGTAATGTAAGAGAAGGTTTAATTTATTTATTAATATTTATGCTTGTTTTTTTATTATATTTATTATATTTTTATATATAAAACATAATATTCAGTGCAATTTAAAAGTAACACAATAGGTCTGAATATGAGTTATACACTAATACATTTTGTTTGGGTGCCAGGAAAAAAAGGCAGAGATGGCCTGTTGAAGAAGAGTCTGTGCCAAATCACTCTCCGTCTACAAAAACTTAGATTAATCTAATATTGAGTGAGACACTTTATGTGATCATCCTGTTTTAATTTTGCACTTGCGGAGGTAAAATGTAAACCACACTGAATGTAGCCACCCATTGAAATGGCAAAACTCCACCTGTTGCATTTTGTTCATTGAAATCCTGGCTTCTCCATCCGAGGAGCTGTTTTATATATTATTTTCTGAGAATAGCATTTCTTTGTAATAAATTCCAGTGAGGCTGATTTCTTGGAAAACCGCAGCAGTTCTTCCATATGCTGCGTGTTATTAAGAAAAGCTTTGTTTCTTTCGAAATCAGACTGAAAGCAGTGGGGATGCCATCAGAGATGAGTCAATGCTGTGACAGTAGCAGCATTACAACTCATTGCTCAAATTACACTTTGGCATTCAACTACATCCGGTCCACACATTCTTTCTGTCCAACATGAATCACTTTTTAAATAGCATTTGCCTTAAGACCTGAGTGGAAACCTCTGGGCCTTTGATCACAACTATAAGAATGCTGACCTGGAGTCAGTTATCATGCTGCTTTAACCAGTAAGATAATTATATGCACTGAAATTAAGAGCATACCAGAAACAGCTTTTCATTTAAATATCATTTTGCCTGACAAAGAGATGATAGCATTAGCAGTTTTTTCACAGACGCTTCTGTGCCGTTCTACATTTCACAGACCCCACATCTGTTATGGAAATTTCGAAGCAGGAGCGAGAGGACAAAATGAATCTCTGCTAGAAATATTTGCACATCTGACTCTGTCCCTGTTAGAGGTATTTTACTTTAGAGAGACAGCGGTAATGATATTCCTGGGCCATTTCATGGTCATATTTTACATTTTATCCACATTTATCTAGTTAGGTCACCCGTTTAATTAAACTAAATGTAATGCTTTTCATCTGAGAAGTCTTGCCTAAAAAATTAGCTTCAACATTTTCAAACTTGATCTGAGCCAGAATTTTTTTTCTCATTTTGCTTTGGCTATTTAATAAGATTTTAATTAGGCTATTAAAGATCTTTGAAGGAACATATGGATGTAATTACGGCTGGCCAGATCACCCAGGGAGGAGTGGGCCATTAATTACTCTAAGCTAGGTCTTGGGATCAGCTCGGAGACGAGGACAGCGGAAAACTCCACGATCTCAGATCCCGCACTTCGTGATTCACTCTTTCCATAGAGCACAGGAAGTTAAACACAGTAGACACTGATGTTGAACTTTACTCTGATAGCTTAGTGCTTATGCACAGGTGTCAACTTTACTTCCTGTACTTCTGAAGTGCTTCGATACCTGTGCTGCTGAGTCATGTTTCGCAATCACTCTGATTCATAGGTGCCCATGTGTATCTGATCTCAAAGTTTGCAGAACTTCTGCAATGGACCATTTCAACAGGCACTTTGAGAGCAATGAGTCATAGTTCTGTCACACATGTGCTAGTTATTCTTTAAAGTCCCCTTGAGTCACGACACATTCCTTCTCTCAAACATCTGCTTCTGCACACACACATCCACAGACACATACTCACACACACACGTCTACACACTTCTACACTGCTGATTTGGTGAGTTGTGGAAGAAATAAGCATTCTCCATTCCATCAAAAAAAAAAAAAAAAAAAAAAATAATTA
>NW_015542337.1:240668-268846 GCF_001515605.1 Sinocyclocheilus anshuiensis | reverse complement strand
TTTTTATCCATTTAACACATCCTTGCTGAATAAAAGTATTAATTACTTTCAAAAAAAAGAAAAGAAAATGACTGACTCCAAACTTTTGAATGGTAGTGTATATTGTAACACAATATTTCCATTTTGAATAAATGCTGTTTTTTTTTTGTTTTTTTTTGTTTTTTTTATATATTCATAAAAGAATCCTGAAACAAATGTCACAGGTTCCAAAAAAACATGAAGCAGCACAACTGTTTCCAACATTGATAATAAATCAGCATATTCGAATGATTTCTGAAGGATCATGTGACACTGAAGACTGGAGTAATGATGCTGAAAATTCAGCGTTGCATCACAGGAATAAATTATATTTTAAAGTATATTAATTGCAATAATATTTCACAAAATAACAATAAAAATGACACTGAAGACTGGAGTAATGATGCTGAAAATTCAGCGTTGCGTCACAGGAATAAATTATATTTTAAAGTATATTAATTGCAATAATATTTCACAAAATAACAATAAAAATGTTCTGTATTTTTTATCAAATAAATACAGCCTTGATGAGCACAAGAGACTTCGGTAAAAAATATAAAAAATCTTAATGATCCCAAACTTTTGAATGGTAGTGTATATATAATATTATGATAGGTTTTTAATTTTATATTTTCCAGTTTTCATTCTTTTAAGTTTAGTCATTTTTATTTGTTTATTTTTATATTTATTTTTAATTTATATTTATTTCGGTTTTAATTTTAGTATTTGTACCTCAACTTTTTTCAGTTAGTTGCCAAAACTATTTTTAAATTTTTGTTAAATTTTTATTTTTTTTATTTTTTCTATTATTTATCACATTTTTTTTTTTTTCTGATTATTTAATTAGTTAAAAATTTTAATAGTTTTAGTTAACAATAAATCATTTGGGTGATTTTTATTTTAACTGTATTTTATTTTGTTTTATTTATTTTATTTTGTAATTTATTTTCCCCCCAGAAGCGGAAGATACTATTGCACGCTTATCTAAAGAAAAGCATTAGTCTCTGGCTTTGCTTCAGGATAATTTTATCTCATCTGAAAAACCAGATAATCTGGACAGCTGTTTCTGTAGTAAACTATTTCTATTTTTATGAAAGATGGAAGTGACATTTGATGCCATCATATGGCTCACAAACTGGAAGAACACAGAATTATTGACTGGGCGTTGATTGAATAGAGATTATTTATGTACTTGTTAACACATGCCATCATTTTAATTATTTGTGTGGTCTGTGGATGAAAGTTTCCTACTTTATGATAATGCAAACCATTTCCCCTTTTTTCCTTCAGGAGTTCAGTATTATTTGCACACTAGTTTTATATGTCTGGGAAGAAAAATTATTTAAAGGACACTTCGTCCCCAGATCCTTCCAAGAAATACCCTCCAAATGTCTCTAAATTACATTTGTTTTCATGTTACAAATCATATTAAAGTCATGCTGTATCAGTAATGTTTTTTCTTGCTAACAGTGATCGACCACCAGAGAAAAAAACAACAAAAAAAACATAGATCTTAAAAATCGTAAAAACTACCAAACAAATATATTAATTCAGTCCAAATGAGACCAGTTTTTCCATTATTTTAACTGAATGATTAACGTTTAAACATCATCCTCATTCATTGGGGTCGTTGCTTTTAGGATTTGGGGAATTGTAGTTAGTATTTGATCATTCATCACAATAAACACCTTTGAGGACCAGTAGTGAGATGATTTATGGCTCCTGCATTAATCCAACAGAAAGAAAGGGAAATGTGTATTATATCTTTTTGAGAGAGACCTTCAGCGTCCTACTTCAGCTCCTCACGTGCCTCAGCAGCATTTATCCTTTTCCTGTCAAAACTTGAAATTAATGAGATCACATTGCCATTGGTCAACTGGGATGTCACTCCAAAGTTCCCAGTGCAAGGAAGGCTAATGGTGCTTTGTAAGCGAGTCTCCCGCACCAATATGGCTGAAGCCACAGCCTTGACCAGTGCAGGACACATTCCAACCCCAGCATATGGACAGTAGCAGGAGGAGTTTGACCTTGTGAATGTATCTCTTGCTTGAGCTGAGATTCTATAGCTGTTGGTGATAAAACAGTGTAGCAAATGCCAAATACAGCAAACAATGAAGTTTGCGAACTCTTCTAATGGGAATTGAGTTTTTTGTGGTGGTTGCTGATGTATTATCACCAGACTATACATAGAATGTCCTTCAAGGTTCTATATTTTCTGTAAGTGAAGATATACAGTAGTTCAGGTTAAACTTGCTGTCCTTTTATGCTACTTTGTTTGATATGTGCCATATGTTGTTCATAGGTATACACAGCTTAAACAAGCTTAGACATAATGTATACTGTTTTGTGCCATTAGGCCTTGTCTGATGTTGATAAACCACAATCATCAATGATTCAACAGTTCTTCAGAAGATCATTTGTGGAAATCTAAACCGCATTGCCTTGTAATCAGTTTATCTCCTCATGCTGTGCCAATACAATTTATGAGATGCTGTTTAAACAAGCAGCAGTTTTCCCATTTGGGACGTGAATCTTCCCAGTGGGAGTCCAAGGTCTGTCGTGCTCCAGATGGAAAAGTTGCCTTGCTTCTGTCTTCTTTTTATTAAGGGACGACTGTCAGCTAGTGCTCTCATGTTGTCTATATTAGAGCAAAGCATCCTTGCTGTTTTGGCAGTTGTACAGTAAAGTGGCCTGCAGTATCACTCTTAGAGCTTGAGCTTGATGCCAAATTACAGCGTTGGCTCGATTTTGAGGCTTTTTGAGGTAAAGCGCAAATAAATATGATGATCTCCAAAAGCGTTATGGCATCCACAGGCCACCCGTTACACCTAATTAAAACTCAGTAATTACTCACTTTTTAAAATTTTACATACTTGTGGAGTGTTATATGTTACATTCAGATGCCTAGCGAAAGCCAGACTACTTTTTTTTTCTTCCTCCAACTCTGAATTTAACCACACCCTATTTGTTAGCCCTTTACTGTTGGCAGTTCATAAAAATAAAATATACACATTGACGTTGATATTAAATCTTAAACCTAAATGGGAATTGCAATTGGATTAGCTTTGTGGTTGTGCTTAAAAGGCTCGTCTATATAGCCAGAGTAATGGAAACCACTTAAGTGTTAGCCCGCTGACATATTGGGTTGATGACAGGGTTGGGTTCTGTGCTGTAGATCACAAATCAAGTGCAAAGCTATTCAACTTATTTACAGTCCATTTCATTTGCCTGGAAGTCAAACTCCATGTATGACTTTACCTTGCTTATCTAAATGGAAGCAAATGAGGTTGACTAAGCAGGAGGCTGGAAATCATACATTTTATGGCATTACCTTGAATATCCGTTCTCAGAATGGTGCTTTATGGAATGGAACAGATGAATGATGATCAGTGTGGGTGATTATGGTAAAGTGGGGTCATCTCTTCTCCGAACTTTGTAAGCTAACATGTAAACAGAGAATTAATCACTTTCCATTGTCTCATAAATGATACCACCACTTCCAGGAAGTGCTCATTTATTGCCTTATCATCCTTACACCCTACTGAGAAGACCGGCTTACGCCAGTAGATATCTCCATTTTGTTTCAGACTAGGGGTGCGTCTCAATCAGCTCCCTTGTTCAGTAGTAAGGGCACTGATCAGGGAGTCGGCCATTTTAAGGGCTGTCTCAATTGCGAAATCCTTCCAGTGCACTGGAATGTTTGCTCCCTGAAAAATCCCACAATGCACTGTAAAAACTAGGGAGCATAGGCGCTCACTATGCTCCCTTACCGGAAATAACGTCACATTTTGGAAGCGCGAAACATGAACCACACGAGCCAACTCGATAAATATAATGACTCGCGATAGAAGATTTGAAAAGACAAACTGTTTTTTTAGTATATTTCAACATAAACACACATCACTAGACAGGAATTGAACACATCTAATTAACATTTATAATTAATATTCAGCTGAAATGTTCTTGAAATGTAAGAACTTGTACCAGAACGATGTGTTTAAAGAGAATAAAAAATAAATATCAAAAAGTGATCGGTCCTGTCTGTTGTTTATTAATTCCAGTGATGACGTTCTACTATGTTGTCCGTTGACGTTGTACGTAATCATGTCACTGGAATTCGAGTGATCACTGTCCCAACGTGCAGTGAGTCAGGGAACTTACCAGTGCCTGAATTCGTGTACACAATCTACTGATCCACGAGCTCGGGAGCTAGGGAGCTGATTGAGACGCACCCTAGTTTTTGTTGTTCACCAACAAATACAAGTGCACCAGAATGATCTTTTTTTGTGAAATTCGCTGACTGAAGAATGGCATCCAAAACACTACATAATATAGATATTCCGCTGACTAGCAGTGGTGGTCTTTCAAAAAGGGCACTTTTCTACAAAACTTGCTCACCTTAGTGATTAGCGCTGATTAAACACAGACATAGAGCCCTGCTGAGCAGTGAGTAAATATTGTGTAATTTGTGTCCCTTAGGGCTACATATTCTCATTCATGCGGTAATTCTTGGCACAATGCAAATCTTCACTGATGATTTATAGCAATATAACCCCACATGGAGAGTTGGCCGTACAGGTAGAAGACTTCTGGTTTGAGCTCCCACATCTCCTGGTGCTATCAAGCATGACCTAAAGCGACTCGCTCACACTGTATTGTGGGGTTTAGCGTAGCGTGAAGAGGATGTTTGCTTAATTTAGAAATAGATAAATGCTTGTGAAATGAACTCTATACACATGGTCTTAATTAAGTCTATGATTTTTGTTAGGGGTTTGGGGCACTTTTTGCCTTTCAGCCTCCCAGCTAAACTAGCTTTGGCTAGCTTAAACCAACTAAGACAAGCAGGGTCAGTCCTAACTAAGCAAGTATATCAGTCTATTTCTGTAGACTACTAAGATTGCAAAAAACTTAATGTGGCTATTCTTGTGTCTTGTTTGTTGCAGATTTTTTGAAAAGCCTGTGTGGGAATCTACACAAGCACATGGAGACTGATTTGGGCTTTACCACCGCCCTTGAGGACTTGTTTCTTGGTGGAAATCCACCATTGTGAGACCCTATGAAGGTGAACAACGGTCGTCCCATCAGTAAACGGTTCTCCTTTTCAGGAGTTTGAGGAGAAGAAGAAAAATAAACGAGCAAGGGAAAAGATCTTCATGAGCGCCAGAAAATCCAGAGAGGAAACACATTGAGAAACAAGGAGCAAAATGTGGATACTAAACATGACACGTGTCTCGATCCTATTTCTCCTCCATGTCCTTCTGGTTGGATGGGGTCAAGCAGCAGAAGACGACGTCACCCCTCGCCTCAGTTTCTCTTACAGTAAGTGCACAGAAACACACATGTACAACATGTACAAGAAAGGTACGAGACTATAAATGAAGGCTGGTTTGGAGTTGACTTAAGAGCTCTGAGGGAGCTACGGGCTGAAGACCCTGTCATCTCCCACAGACAGTAACACTTGCTGAAGTGTTGATAAACAGAAAGCAGATACCAAAGGCTGATTGGTTCATGCTGGCCTCCGGCGTGTTTGTATGGAGGTGGATTATCGCATTTACAAAACCACTGTGCCACTGCGAACATAATGTGCAACATACACATGCATCTCCACGTCAGTCATCGAAGAACAACAAAGCATCTATTATAAACTTCTGAGTGGTCTCACTATTCTTCAACAGCATAATACGTCCCCTCTCGCTCATAATGATTGCTTAGCTGCATCTCTAACATAACATCTGTCATGTTAAAGACAAACCACTTCCTCTCGCGTGAATCGCAGGCGATTTTGGGTGCGTCCATTCATGTTTTTGAAGGCTTCGGTGAATTGTGAAGAGAAGAGGCACAATGAGTCTGTAAACATAGTGCACTATGGCTTTATTAAGTTACAATGGTACTATTGATCGTGTTAGATGATGGTTTTCATCACTAAGGTACAAGTCTTTTGTGATAGAGAATGTTGACGCCTTTTAAGACACTAGCGCGGTTTTTGTTAAAGCAGTGGCGTGCGACACAGTTGTTTCTAATTTAATACATACAATGGCATGTTGTGTAGTTTGAAGTGTAAATGAGACTATTTATTTGTTGTTTCCAAGTCCACAAATCCTTCAAGTCATGGGCTTGCTGTGTTTGTCCTATGTGTCTTCATCATGTTGGACAAAGAGCTTATGTCAACCTATATTCATACCCACCTGCGCATCCTTTCCACATTTACTTCTCACCTTCATTTAAACTGGCTCAGGATGTGATGGGGTTATACTAAACCTGCTAAACCTGCCTAAACATGTCGACTGCCTCTTTTGAGGGTCTACCTGCATGGAGGTCTTGTTCTCCTGCCAACCATAGGAACATCTCTTCTCTTCTCTTCTCTTCTCTTCTCTTCTCTTCTCTTGACCCTTCTCATTTTGTCTTGTCTTGTCATCTTGACTCATCTTGTGTCTTTTCGTCTCATTGTGTCCTTTCTTCTCATTTTGTCTAATCTCTTCTCTTCTTGTTTTGCCTTGTCTTTCCTTCTTTCTCATTTGGTCTTGTTTTCTCTTCTCTTCTTCTTTTCTCTGCTCGTATTCTCTTCTCTTCCTTTCTCGTTTTGTCTAATCTTCACATTTTGTCTTGTCTTCTCATCTTGACTCGTCCTTTCTCTTCCCCTCTTTTTTGTCACATTTTATCCTTCTCGTTGTCTCATCTCTTTAATTGTCTTCTGTTCTGTTCTCATCTCTTCTCTTTACTTCTCATTATGTCTTGTCTCATTTCATCTTTTCGTTTTCTTATGGTCTCATCTTGTCTCTTTAATTGTCTTCTCATCTCTTTTCTTTGCCTTTATTTAAATCTCTTCTCGCTGAATCTCTTCACTTTTCTTCTGGTCTTGTTTTGTATCATCTCTTGTGTCCTTAGTACTCTCATCTTGTCTCTTCTCAATACTTTTTGTCTCATTTGTCATTCGTCAGTTCTTTCTACTGGCTAACATTTTCTTGTAGCACTTTGTTCCTCCTGTCTTTTGCTGTTTGTTCTTGTGTTGTCCCCAGGATCATGCTGTATTGTAAGAAAGAATGCAGCTGTTCTTTTCACTGGTGTTTCTCTTCTGCCTGTCTAATGCAAAAAGGAATCCTGCTAATTCTCTCTGTTTGAGTGTGTTCCGGTGTGTCTGTGTCTCTGTATACGCTGTCACTCACCTTAATGACGAATTTCATGCAGGTAAACCTGAATGAACACAAAGTATTCAGGACTGAATTCACTAAACATAAACATAATCTTGCGTCTTTTTTACAAACCAATCATGGTCAAGTTTAACTAGCTGCTAAATGAAATGTGTAATCTGTAAATTTGCACAAAAAAAATTTTAACTTGCGTTTAGCGGATATTCATGAACATTGCCTGATTTGCACAATTTCTTAGTGAACTGAAAATATGCAGACAGTGTATCCAAATAAACACAGCTATCAGAAAGTGCAGTTTATTCTTAGCGAATCAGTTTTTTTGCAGTAGATTCTATATTTGGCGACACTTATAATAAACAAATGATTCTGTACTGTTTAAATGGTTCCAATTACTGCCAATGAAATGTTCAGTGTGTGCAGCACTAGTTGAGTTAAATTCAGGAAACTGTTGTGGTCACACTGCGGACTCCTACCCACTGGTGAAAAGCCTCTGATCTCTAAACCTGTACAGTGATGCAAAACAGACTACGTTCTGCAGAACGGCACACCTTTGACCAAAGGGCCGTCAAAGTGGCACAAACATTCTTCTCCCTTTGCTGGTTTCCACCTTCCCTCCATTCTAATAAAGAGCTAATCTGGCGTGAATAATGAATGGGGATGTGTGTGTATGTGCGTGGGTTACAGTGTAAATGCTGGTCTGCTTCTCATTATGTGCCTATCAAGAAGGATCAGGGTTTGAGGAAGAAAAGCTACATCTGCTCAGCCTCTCTTCTTTTGCTCCTCTCTTTGATACACACTATGCTGCAGTGCTTAAAGCGCATTAGAAAGCTATTTAAAAAGACACCTATAAGCGGTTTACACTAGAGCTCTGTGCTTATCCAGCCATTCTCTCCTGGTAAAGCTGGGAAATACATCTACAGAAGGTACAGAAAGAACCTCTTGGTTGTTGACTGGTCCACCACTGCTATTTATGAGTTACAGACATCAGTCCATTGTGTTTATCCCTACTGGTTTATGTACCTGTAATACTTCTTGTTTTTATTACCCTAGCCTAAAATTGAAATGACTTATCCTCACTGTAATATATAGCATGCAAACGGTATGGTGCTCAAGCGTTGTGTGGTGTTTGATTCTTTGTGGTTGGAGGTGATCAGGCATGTTTGAAGCAGCAGAGACCTGCACTATGTGTCAACCATGGAAGGCTTCCAAAACGTGCATCAAGTGGAAACAGTCCATCCATATCCAGCCGCATACATCACGTAGCTTCTCAGGTGGCACACTGTAACATGAGAGGAAGGAATGTCTCTTGTTTACTTACTTAGAGCTGTTGTATTTTTAACCCTACAATCAAAGCAACACATCAAAACCTATACATGCTGTTCCATGTGACACTGATTTGAACATATCAAGGTTGTTTTTTTAGCGCTGTCAAATTAACATGTCAATTTAGCGTGGTTCATTAAAAAATGCTATAAAAGGAAATATAAGAAATATTTCTACAGTACCATTAGAGCAATTTAAGCAAACAGGATGCCAATTTTGAATTTAAATTGAAGTAGAATTCAAATGAATTGAAATTCAAATAAATATATATTATGGTCATTTTCAACTAGAAGAGCAAAAAAGACAAACTTGTTGGAAAGTTTTAAAAACAGTTTAAAAGTTTGAAGTTTTATTGGATGGATGGATGGAATTTAAAGGATTAGTTCACTTCCAGAATAAAAATGTATTTATAATTTACTCACCCCTGTGTCATCCAAGATGCTCAACATGCCTTTCTTTCTTCAGTCATAAAGAAATTAACATTCCAGGATTTTTCTCCATATAGTGGACTTCAATGGGGACAAATGGGTTGCAGTTTCAGTGCAGCTTCATAGGGCTCTACACAATCCCAGCTGAGGAGTAAGGGTCTTATCTAGCGAAACGATTAGTCATTTTCTAAAAAAAAAATGACCCCCTCAATAAAAAATAACAAAAAATAACAAAAAAATGGGTTGATTGAAGTCCGTAAGTTTCAGTCATTTTAAGTCCATATATCAGGATTTTTATTCTGGAAGTGACATTTTTTTTATATGTAATTTGGCATATAATGTAATTAATTTGGCCTGAATGTCAATCAATGCAATGCTAACCAGGCTTCAGCAAATTCAGTCTGAGTCTGACATAGAGGAATTTTACAGACTGCTGTGTGCTGCAAAATAGACGCCACTCATTTTCATTGCGCTTCCGCTGTGATTGAATTGATCTTGGCACGACTAGAGTATATTAGAGCCACATTGTGAAATGCTGCTAAGTTTTACCAATAAATCAAACCTGTCAGACCCGTCAGGCAAAAACAAGCACACAGGCCCCTACACCCACAAATATAAGTGTTTGTGTTTCCTTGATCGTTGTAACCGCATCCTGCATTTATTTATTTGTTTATTGGCACCTCCCTCATGTCACCATGGTGTCCCAAAACTGGACCATCCTGTACAGTTTGATATATAACTATACCATACAGATAGTAACTTTTGTAAGTTGCAGGTTGGTGTAAAAAAAGTTGTTTTTCATAGGAAAGTTTAATCAGCCTTTATTTCCAAGTAAATGTTACCACATGACTCATGAAAACCCTAATTACACCTTTCTGCCTTGTGAATTCATTAGATGCACATTTTGATCAAACCTTTAACTGCAGCACTTGGCGTCATGCACATTCTTCCTCTTTCATTTAGTTTTAGAGGCCCCCTCTGTTTGAACCGGTAGTGTTTATGTGGGTTCTACTCACCAAACTCATGTTTGACCTACCCAGAATTCCAGTGGTCACCATGGTGTCTGTGCAAGCTACCACTTCTGTACTTCTCATGCTAACAAGAGAGACATTGTGCCAGTTCACTAGACAAACACTAAACCCCTCTCCTGAACGTCTCAACAGATTATACTTCATGTCTTAATGTTTTCTGTTTCCGCCTCTCTTGTCCTTTCCATGACTTCAAACTGCTCTTTTATTATATCATCTGTTTTTCAATATTTCATGCTGAGTTTTCTAAGTTTGGAGCTGGGAGACCCAGCCACGCACGCAGGTGGAAGAGAACAGAATGTTTCTGAAGTGTAAACTGAGTGTTGCGTCATTCCTTTCTCCTCCTCTGGAGAAGCTCAACAGTCATTTCTCATCAACGTGGGGCATTAATGAAAACAGAGCAGTGTGAGAGTACAATTTCCCTTTTGGGAAAGCGGTTTGTCCTTAAAGGGGAAAGACACTAAGAGCACACTGTAAAAGAGCCTACAGATTCCCGGGAGCACTTTGCTGACCACTTCCTTTGGAAGGAAGGGAGCAGTTGAGAACATCATCGAATGCAATTTTATAATATGGGTTTTTATAAGATTACATCAAACATTATGCCATAAATGTGTTTGAACACAGACCGTATCTTACTGACCTTAGACATCTGAACAGAAGAATATATACGGTTTGCAAGACTACACATTTTTCACAAATCAACTCGTTGGTGGATCTGTGTTTATTTAAGTAAATTGCTCCCAATACCCTACGCAGCATCTGCAGTCTTCACTTTTTCTGGCAATTTCAGCAGCGCTTTAATGGAGGGTGTGTGAGTGAAGAGAACATCCACACAGCTGAGATGAGCATGCATTTGTGTGCTTTTACCAGATTCATGTGGTTTGCATTGTCATAAAAACAGTGCAAAAGCAGACATGTTCCACTCACTTTTAGTTTCTGTCAGCCTTTGGGGCAACAATTTTCATTTCAGGGTGGTTAGGAAATATTTTAGCTTGTATATCAACACTTTAAATGAACTCATATGTCTTCAGGACCAATACAGTTTGCTTATAATGTGAATGTAATGTGCCCCAGTTTCACTTTTGTGCAATCTCAAAAATACAAATGTTACCGTTTACAACGTATACTAATGTTATTATAGATACTGTCACACAGCTACAGTCACACTTCTCTGTTGTATTTGAATATTTACATTTACATATTTATTTTCCTAAAAATACACTGCAATTGGTATACTAATACTTAAAGTCTGCTAAATTGGAGCAAATCATTTTGTACTTAATGCACTTTAATTGTGCGGAAGAATAGGCTAAAGTTCAACTAAAGATATACTGAAGTATATTTGATTGTGCTTAAGTAGAACTATTACTTCAGGTACACTTTAAACATATTGCATTTAAAGACCGATATCATTCAAAGACCATACAATCCTAATCAAATTAAAACACATTTTAGGTTTAATTTTAAGAACTTAGTAAGAAATAAATGTAATATATTACTTTTTTACTAGGGAAGCACCATTATAGGTACACTAGTTAACATAAGTTAACTTATATTATGCCTTATATTAAAGACAAGAGTACAGCATGACATTCTTAAAGTGTAATGTATGTATCCTAGTCCTAAATTCACAAAGCTAATCTGATGTTGATCTGGGAAAGTGCATTACATCGGATTTGCTCCAACAAGAAAAACCATTAAGATTACGGTTATGAATACGGCTCCAGCTTCCATAGCTCATTTGTTCACCTTGACCCACGAAGAACTGTCCTTTATCTGCCATCAACATAAAGTGCAGGATTTCTAATTTATAGCTTGTTCCTCAAACGAACGGATCTCGGTGTTCCTGTAAATGTTCCTGAAAAACTTGTCAACATAATTCTTAAGCCCCTTTTACAACGAAGCAATTGAAGAGAGCATTATTCCAGATTGTTTTTCCAAACATCAAAAGCAGCTTCAACAGTCAGCACGTTGTCATTAAGGCAACAGGGGTCTTGTCATTCTCCTGACACCTGGAGATGACATTATTTCTCCTTCAGCGCATACATTGTTTACCTGGCGCTCGGGAAGGTGAGAAATAATGCAAACGCAACTGGTTTAGTGACACTAACCACTAGGTTTACAGTATTGTACAGTATTACAGGATTGTAATAGGCATCTGACTTCTGAGCGTTTTCCTCTGAAAGCTCAAATCATCAGAAACACTGTTTACTTAAATGAGCCGTCTTCTGAGGCCTAAACAAAACAGAGCTGTGATCTTTCACACTGATGGCCAGATTGCCTCACGCAGTCGCTCTTTTCAACGGGATGTCTCTAATTAACTTCGGGCATGTACTGTTAGAGCAGCCGTAGGGAATTCCGCTCTGAAAACCGAACATGGAAGGGTTCCCTAAAAGCCTGCATAATTAATTTCTCTCTAAATGGATTAGAAAGCAAAGCACTGCGGATATGGAAATCCATTTAGTAGTGGCTGTCTCCCCGCCCCCCCCCCAAAAAAAGACATGTAATTGCATAATGGCAGTAATGATCTCATTCCTCACAAAGAGTCTAGCATAGCTGTGTCTCATAATATAATAGATCAAGGTATGAGAGACTTTGAAGATTGAGGGTCAACAAGACAAGGACGTACAAGTTATGATATGTTGTACTGCTGTAGCACAAGAGACAATAACTATTCGCCTCATAAGTACCTCTTACTCTTGTTGACACTCTCAGCCCTCTTTCCCCATGAGTGGGAACAGGATAAGCCTTTTTCCCAGAATGCAACAGTGCAGTTTGGAGGAAGCGAATGGCAGCTGTCGTCATGGAATTGCCCTATGGGAACTGACCTCAGTCAATTCAAACAATAATACCAAAGACTCATTGAGAGAGAGACCGTATTGTCTGTGGGGGGATTGCTAATGTTTCAAGACATGGGAATCGATGAGCAGAGCATCAGAAATGTGGGGTTAGATGGGGTCTTCCGTCACCCTTATACAAGCTTATTTAAAGTTATTGTAGTTTGTTTTCTGGAACTGCATTCCATGTCATCCTTAATCAGTTTTGTTCGTTGCAGTTCGTTTTAAGTGGAGCAGTTCTTTCCTTGTGTTTCGCAATCACACCTTTTTAAAACCACGTAAGTGATTACAGACAGAGATCTCGAGCATAACATGTGTGAACACAAAAACCAAAACAGCCCGATATTGCCAAAGACCTTGCTTATTTGAAGTGGTCTGCATTTAATTAGTGCTGGACGTGGGCAGGTGTTTATACAGCTCTGTATACATTTTCTAGCTTGTGTTGCAGCATGCTAGTCATTAGCTGGATGTATAAATCCCTTTAAATCACAACATACAATGACCAAGACAATGCAACAGTAAATAACTATTGGTGCTTGCATTACTGTTACAATTCATCATACTTAAGCCGACTTTTCACTATCTATGAAAAACAACAAACGACAAACTGGAAGTCATTCATTTCCAATTGAGAGCAGTACAGGTGTTGTGTGGCATTCAGACCATATGCGTATGCAAAATTTTCAGATCCGATTTGAGCTTTTGGACTTTTGCGGCTGGACCATAACGCGACTGCCCGACCACATGTGTATGTATTATAGTTAAAATCATGAGCATGAGGTGGAAATTAACAATATATTTGCAGTAAAACATCAACATCAAACATTATTTCTGCAAAATGGGCAGTTATTTGTTTTGTATGGATATATTCATTCATTATTGATTAATTTTAACATTTTGAATTAGCAAAGTGTAACAGCTGCTTCACAACCAGCTTAAAAGTTATGGGGTGCAAAATATTAAATATATAATATTCATATCAAAATCTTAAAATATTTTAATATTATAGCTTTTAATTAATATTAACACTTTAATGTTAGTATTTATATTAAATAATGATGTTAATTAAAAGCATTCATATTCAGTTATTAATTTGTGACTCTCATATAAGGACATTTTAACTTTTTTATATATTATGCAAAAATACATAATATATGATTTATCATTGATATTATTTATATGTGACTGTGGACCACAAAACCAGTCATAAGGGTCAATTTTTTGAAATTGAGATTTCCATTGATGTATGGTTTGTTAGAAAAGGACAATATTTGGCCAAGATACAACTATTTGAAAATCTGGAATCTGATGGTGCAAAAAAATCTAAATGTTGATAGAATCACCTTTAAAGTTGTCCAAATGAAGTTCTTAGCAATGCATGTTACTAATCAAAAATTTACTTCTGATATATTTACGGTAGGGAATTTACAAAATATATTCATGGAATTACTTAATATCCTAATGATTTTTGGCATAAAAGAAAAATTTATAATTTTGACCCATACAATGTATTGTTGGCTATTGCTACAAATATGCCCGTGCGACTTATGAGGTCCAGGGTCACATATATCATTATATTTACTAATATATACTGTTAAGTCACACTTACTGTAATTCCTGAAACACAGCCCACTGTCATCATTTGGATTTTACAGTGAAGTAAAACATTCACATGTGTGATTTTCCCCTAATGGGGCACAATTATTTGCCTCATTATGTGACCTACAGGGAAAACGCTCCAGCAGTGGCACTCTGGAGAATAATTGGGGGAACGGTTTCTGCCTGTGCAAATCCCACTTAAGCCCTGTTTGGTTGCAGCTATTGCCCTTTGTCCTTGTCTCGCTAAATCGCCATTAAATTTCTCCCCAAACCCTGTGAAATGAATGCTGCCGGTGTTGAGTGGTGCCCCGTTTTATCCTGTAATCAGAGAGAGGGGAAATACGAGACACACAGAGGCAGAGACCCCAGTAGCATGCCATTAATGTGCCGTGTTGATCCCCTCCTGCGGTTTAGCAGACTGGATTTGGTTGTAATAAGCCCTCCTGGTTGAGGGCTGATGCCTTATTATTACCTCATTGTCTCCCCCGGGGTTCAGGAAGCGAGGGCTCAGACCCTCTGCAGCAGCTCCCAGAGACACGGATGCTTTTAGAGTCTTACCTCAGCTCAAAGTCACCCATGGGAGCATAATCAGTGTAATGATTACATGCTCTCTAAGTAAGACCTACCAGAAGTGGATGTCTTGCAAGGATTCTGTAAATCAAGTAAATCAATAGCACAGCTTGTATGCCATGATAGCTTTAACATTTATACCCAATGACCTTGTATTTTGTATGATATTGGTATGCATTAAGTCCATAATGAAATGAACAATCTGTACTCTATACAACAGTATTTGTAATTTATAGTCACTAAAAGAGAAGTGTATAACTTTTTGGGCAAGTGAAAGTAACTTTATTTATTTTATTTTATTTTATTCTCTGCATGATAAACTGAAAGAGGAGGAAGTATTTGAGACAGAAAAAGGCCAGTTCATGTTTAAACATTATAATTTTTCTAAAGAGATTTCCTGAATAGTCCTGATTTTATTTTTTTATTTTATTTTTTTTTATTTTTTTATTCTCTGCATAATAAACTGAAATAGGAGAAAATATTTGACACAGACACCAGTTCACATTGAAACATTTATTTTTTTCTAAACAGATTTCCTGAATACTCCTGATTTTATTTAATTTTTTGGATTTTTATTTTTATTTATTTATACTGAAAAAGGAGGACGCATGTGACACAGAAAAAAATATCAGTTCATGTTTAAACCTAAAAAATTTTTTTTTTCTTTTGGCTCTCATTTTGTGTATGTTGGACTGAAAGACAAGTAATTCAACCATTAAGCCAATGACAGATGAGGAGAACATTTTGTTATCTGCCATGTAGTGATGAAGTTTGTATTTACAGCCTGTTGACATTGATTCGACATGCGTCTTAAGACCAGAGGAGCTGCTATCTTGGAATGATGTCATGATTGTTGCATGGGAGTACTGCTTCGTTATGCCAGCCTGTGGAGAGACGAGATGAAAACGTGTATCCACTCATTTCATTTTACACACTGTCTGTATCACCACCAAATTCTCAAGTGGCTTGTCTGAAGTCATAAAAAAGCCACACTAAAGTATTCTAAAGGGAATTTCAGCCACAATGCCCTTAACCCTCTTAACAAACACCCCCTACTGGTAGGAAAGACACTGCTTCTTATTGATGCCACTGTCATGGAAACAGAGAAACAGCCTGCAGGAGCTGCCATGATAATGATGCCGTGCAGTATCTCTGATTAAGAGATGAACATCTGTCTCCGAGCTATAAGTGACCACACAAATGCTCATTCACATTGATTCAGACACTTTTTGTGGCTGTAACAGGTTTTAGCTTTCTCACTGCCAGCCAGTAGAAAACATATGACGTTATTATCTAATACACTACCAAGCACTGTTTCTCAACTGACCCAAAAGTGAATCCCAGGTTTGTTCAGGGTAAAATAAAATAAAATAAAAAAATTCAATTCAATTCAATTAATTATTATTATAAAATAATTAAAATCAAATAAAAACATTAAAATAAATAAAATAAAAATATTAAAAGAAATAAAATAAAAACAAAATAAATAAAATTAAATAAAAAAATAAACATTGAAAAAAATGATAATTGTGAATTTATGATAGCAAAACAAATATTCTCATACTTGAAAATTATCATTATAACTATGCAAAGTAAAAGAGAATATGACCAGACCCAGACTACATTGAATATGGGTTAATTTGACAAAAAAACAAGAGAAAATAATATTATTTGTTCTTAATATTAACATATTTAAATGTTTGATTTTAAGCTATTTTTATTCATTTTTGTACTCTAATATTATACAAAGCTACAATGTAAAATCTGTGTCTTGAAGAAAAACCAACTGAAAAGCACGATCACATATCTGACTTTTGCACATTTATCATATTTCCAGCAGTAAATCTTTTTTTGGCTCGGTTTTGCTGACATTCTTCCCTTTCCCCTCTCTTTTTTCCATATCTGCTCATAGATGCAAACGAGAGGTCGGCCAAGAGATTTTCACCCAATGGAGTCTTCAATTACACCTCTCTGCTCCTCAGTAAAGAGGATAACATGCTGTACGTTGGCGCTCGAGAGACTCTTTTCGCACTCAATATCACCGATATCAGCAGAACACAGCTGCAGCGTAATGTGAGTATGTCTGTGTGTGTTTTATTATGGAGGATGTATAAGCATGTGCATTAGTCTGTAATATGGGCATAAGTAAACGAGAGTGGAATATCGTTAATGTTGGGTATAGACATCACTTAAGCACACCCATACGTTTTGTACACATATAAAAGTGAATACAGATAAAGTGGGTCAATTTTTTTCGGACAATTTGTCATTGGTTTTATTGGTAAAAAATATGATCCAAATGGCTAAAATCAGATTGATTGAATGCAGCTCACTTGAACAGTTCAGTGAATGATTAACAATAGGTTCAATTTCATTTGTTCATCACACAAAACTATCGTATGATGAAATATAGCACAAAAGGACCAACTTTCTGATTCTTTTATTGGTCTTTTGTGTCCTTTTTGAAGCTTGGAAGCTTTAGTTTCCATTCATTGTAAGCGTCCTACTTTACCAGTTGTCTTACTTCCCCCTATTGTATTTTTGCAAGGTATTACTCTATTACATTTTTCAACAAATTAAAGGGATAGTTTACCCAAAAATGAAAATTTTGTCATCATTTACTCACCCTCATGTCGTTACAAGCCTGTATGAGTTTTTTTCTTATGTTGAATAAAAGAAGATATTTTGAAGAATGCTGGTAATCAAACGGTTGATGGTCCCATTGACTTCCATAGTATTTCTTTCCCTGCTATGGAAATCAATGGGGAACAACAACTGTTTACTTCTTCAAAATATCTTCTTTTGTGTTCAACATGAGAAAAAAACTCATACAGGTTTGTAACGACATGAGGGTGAGTAAATGATGACAAAATTTTCATTTCTGGGTGAACTATTCCTTTAAGTTTTTAAGTCATAAATAGACTTTCAACGTTCACAGCAAATATTCTGCGTTGCTTGATTCATTCTGAACATTAAAGAAAGGCAAGACTGCAATATGCTACAGCCAACTCACTGTGACTCATTGTAGGCCTACTCACGTCCGTGTTAATGCATCATGTTTCTGTAAATGCACACTTTAATGTAACTGCAGCTTGCGATTTTCACTTTTTCAGTTAACATGGAGCACACCACAGAGAAAGAGAGAGGAGTGCAGTTTCAAAGGGAAAGATTTACAGGTGAGTGAATGAGATATTCATCAAACCAAGTGGAGAGATGTCTGTACGTTTCAGCATGAAGTGCCATGTCGATTCATATAACTCAAGTAAGAAGTCGGTCTCTAAAATAGATATTTGCAAAATGACTGTGCTAAATTTGAATTCGAGAAACTGCCCGTCGCACTACTTTCAGTTCGTAGGACCTGTTATTGCCTTGACACGTCCACACTGTAATTTCCCTGAAAGCTTTACACTGCATAAGGGCTGTTATTAGATTAATAATCTGCATGCCTAATTTGCTGCCAGATTGATTTGTCTTGGGAGCCGGGTTTGGATGGATGTTGGGACCCTGATGAAGACGCAGTAATAACTGCTGTTTTTTGAGACCGATGACACACAGCTGCCAGAAACCTCTCCCAGACTATTACAGAGGATTTAGATCAAACCCAGTGATGTGAAAACAAGTTCTGAGGCCCAGCCAGACAACACTTGTGCACACAACCTGGTGCTTGCTTTGAACATTTGCCTTTATATAACGCTCAACTGTTTGTGTGTATTAGTTTTGAATCTTGGAAAATTCATTTGCATAATTATCATACGTTCCCGTTCAAAAATCTGTCATTATTTACTCATTACAGTTAATTTACATATTTTGTTCCAAACCTGTTTGACTGTGTTTCTTCTCTCGAATACAAAAGAAGATATTTTGAAGAGTGTTGGGAAACAAACAACAGTGGAACCCATTGGGTTCTATTGTATGTATGGAAAAAAATACTGAGACATTTCTAAAAATATCTTCTTTTATTTACCACTAAAGAAGAAAGGTCAAATAGGTTTGGAACAACAGGAGAGGAAATGATGACAAAATTGTCATTTTTGGGTAAAAAAATCCCTTTAAAAACAATCAGAAATTGCTCATACATGTCTAAATTTGATCATTTTGATTAAATCACACTTTATCCGCATATCATTTGATTTAAACTGAAAATTCTGTCATCATCTGTCCTCCCTTGAGTTGCTCCAAACTTTATTATTAAAAAAATCAGTTGTATTAGCAATTAGTTTACTTACATTCTGTTTTTAAAGACTGATCCGAAATCATGATATTAATTGTGATAATTTAATTCTATTAAGAACCATAGTTTTTACTTGTAAGAAAGTTGTACTTGCACTTGTAAGAAATAAAAGCAAATCTGCACATAATTTTGTGGGGGGAAAGCATGTTCATATTTCCCTCCTTACGTTACAACCTACAAATTTTAATAATAGTTTGTATTTGTGTTATATCTTTCTAGACAGTTTTTCCTTGCTAGTGTTAATTAAAATAATAATAAAAAATAAAAAATGTATTAAAAACATTTTGTATTGTATTTTTATTACAATGTAATTCTTACCCATAGTGAAAAATAAATATATTAACATGTTTTTGAAATACATTTATTTCATGCTAAACACAGTAAACTACAAATACATTTACATATTTGTGAACCTAATAATACCCTGTAATTGAACTTTTAGTATACTAAACTGGTATACTTAAAGTCTGCTAAATTCTAACAACTAATTTTGTACTTAATGCACTTTAATTGTGCGGAAGTAGTGCTAAAGTCCAACTAAAGATATACTTAAGTATATTTGATTGTGCTAAAGTGAAACTATTGCAAGTATACTTCAGGTACACTTTAAATATCTTACATTTAAAGACAGATATTATTTAAAGATCATAAAGTCCTCATCAATAGTGACATTAAAACATATTTTAGGCATATTATTAAGAAATGTGCATTGTGAACAAGTGATACTCCAAATAAAGTTTAACCCTCAATCGTCATTCGGGACAAATTTGGGCAAAATCTTTTTATTTATTTTTTTTAAATAGTTTCCTTAATCGGTTCAAGACTTGGCTACTTTTCGTAAGTTTGCCACCTGAACACACACACAAAAAAAGAGGACTTGATTCAACAAAGTTAAGTGGTTGAAAAAAAAAAAAACCTCCTTAATTTGTCATTCGTGCCCAAAAATGGGCACCCATAGGAAATGAATGGGAAATACTAAAATTCAAAGCATTTTTTTTATTTGTCCAATAAAAATCTATAAATCCAATGCAGATCAAATATACACAGAAATGAAGGTTTGAACCTATACAACATTCTCAATGTGTCAAACACTCACACACACACACACACACACACACACAAAAGCCACAAAAATGTTTTTTTTTTTATTTGTCCAATAAATCAAACACAATGCAGATCAAACACACACATAAATGAAGGGGTGAGCCATTACAACATTCTCAATGTGTCAAACAATCAGACATCACTCTCTCTCTCACACACACACCCACATACCCACAAAAAAAGCCTTTGAAAACTACTGCCAACTAGTAGCTATTGATATTTTTGATATTTTGATATTTTGATACCATCATAAGCCACCAGATGTCACCAAAGTCACCAAATTTGTAGGTTTTGGCTGTCTGAACTTACTGGAATTATTTTTTTACTAAAGTAAAAAAATATATATAAATATAACATAAAAATAATCATATTTTACATTAAAAAAAGATGGTACCTTTAGAGGTAAATAAATAAAAAAACCACAAAAAATCACAAAAAACTGCATAAATTGATAGTTTTTATTTTATCGAAGACAGTGATATGACATTTATTTAACAAAAAAAATTGGGGATTACAGCTGAGACCTTCGTGCCCAAATTTGTCCACGAATGACAAATGAAGGGCTGCTATACAAAGGATTCTTGAGGGTTCATTTTAATTTTTATATCAGTAAGTCTTGAGCGATATGTCAGTAAATATGTTAATAGATTTTAACTATACGTAGTATGAAATAAATGTATTTTAAATATATTACTTTTTTACTAGAGTACTATTAGTCACAAACAGTACAAATTAGTCTTTATATATTCATGAAAATACATAGCAGCCTTTTAATTTTAGGAACAGGGTCCATTGCAAGGGGATCATCATATTTTGGGGTTCTTGTTATCAAAAATGTTAGGACTCCAAATTAACTAATGGCTCATCAAGGCCCTGCACTGTCACATCCATGTCTTAAGTCTTAAATTGTTATCTGTCTCTCCCTCTCTTATGCATTTCCTTTTTTCCACTTCCTGATTCCAGACTGACTGCTTCAATTACATCAAGATTTTACTGCGCGTGAACAGCACTCACCTGTATGTGTGTGGAACGTATGCTTTCAGCCCTATCTGCGCATACATCGTAAGTACTGTTTCATTTTGTTCTATTGTCCTGCAGGATTTCACCACCTCCCTCCATGCTTTTAGCAGGCTGCGTTATCTGTCTCTCCCTCTCTTATGCATTTCCTTTTTTCCACTTCCTGATTCCAGACTGACTGCTTCAATTACATCAAGATTTTACTGCGCGTGAACAGCACTCACCTGTATGTGTGTGGAACGTATGCTTTCAGCCCTATCTGCGCATACATCGTAAGTACTGTTTCATTTTGTTCTATTGTCCTGCAGGATTTCACCACCTCCCTCCATGCTTTTAACAGGCTGCAGGGGAGGAATTAATTATCCATGTAATTTACTCAGTCAATCAAAATGTCCTCAGAAATACACTCTTCAGCTCTCCCTAAGGGTAGATGCTGCTTGGATGAGAAATTATTATGGCCCTGCACTTTACTTAGACCCTTCACTCTGGAGACTATGCCTGGATCGGTCTATGCATTCGAGGGGTCGACACTGACCACTAAAACTGAAGTTTTAGGATAGTGTACTTCGCCTACATGAGCTGATTCTATCACAGCTGTCCCCTGAAATGGTTTGCAGATGCATATTTTACCTTTATGCCCCTATTAAGACACAAACAAAAAATAACCAGAGTGCGTACAGCTGCAGATCCTTCCAAACATCCTTTTTATCAGTATCCTTGGCCCACACAGAGTCGATAGTACACACATCATCCCTTCGCTTTGAGTGCGTTCATTCTGTTCTTACGATCTCTTCAGACTTATCGCAATAACATGATGTTCTGTTCAGCAAAGTAAGGTCCTTGTTTAGATCTACTCAGGTGTAGATCTGAGCAGTCAGGACAGTCGATACAAGAGACAGTGCTTGCTGTCTTTACAAGCATGTCCCTGTGTCTTTTTTCTTCCAGAACACATCTGATTTTTCCCTGGTGAGCAATGAAATGGGAGAAATAGTCACTGAAGATGGTCGTAGCCGGTGCCCTTTCAACCCTGAATACAAATCCACAGCCATCATGGCCGGTACATACCACAAACATTGGTGTAATGTATTGTATGTGTGCAACACTCTTTTCCGACTTGCTTTATTAATATCTTTTGGTTTGAAATGATGGTTTTACAGATGGAGAACTGTATGCCGGCACAGTCAGTAACTTCCAAGGGAATGAACCCATCATTTACAAAAGCCTTGGACAGGGCACAGCCTTAAAGACTGAAAACTCACTGAACTGGCTTCAAGGTAAAAGCCATATCCACTACCATCCTGCTCTTAATAGGACTGATTCACTAACAACTGCAGCACTTTTGTGCACAGTATTTGAGCGCAAAAACTTGTACATTAATCACCTGCCACAATTCAGTTTAACCAGGTGCTAATGGCTTTCAGGAAGTTTTCCGAACCATTGTCACTTACTGTATATTCAGGCTTAAGAACAATATTTATTGTGAAAAGTTATATAAAATGCATTGGATTGAATGGAATATCTTCTCAGCTCGATATATCTAATGTTACTCTACCAGTGTGTAGAAAAAAAAAGGTACATAGTCAACTCAATACTAACTGAAATAGCCATAAATGTTTAGATATTAAAGCAACCATACTTTCATTTTATATTAATTCTGTTCATTGTCAATTGCACCTCACAAAAAAAAAAGTTATTTTTGCCAGGTACAATTAACATTGCACTATTATTGCACATGGAAAGCCATGGAAATTGATGTTTGAGTCCATGATGTGATTTTCTTTTTTTATTATTTATATATTATTATGGTATTTATTTTTACAGTTTTTATTTTTATTTTGTTTTAGGAAACTTTGTTATTTTGTGATTTTTATTTTGTCATTTTTATATTTCATTACAGCTTTAATTAATTCTTTATTTAGGTTTTAGGTTTTAATAATTTTACTTCAACTTGCCAAGGCAACACTTCTAACTTTTAAGCGTTTTTTTTTTAAGTTGAATATTTGCATTTTATTTTATCTATTAAGTTGTATTTCAATTATCAAAACTGATTTAAAGAGGATTAAAAGAGTAGAAGATTAAAAGAAAGAAAGTAAGTCATACAGGTTTGTAACGACATGACAGGGAGTAAATGACCACAATTTAAATTTTTGTTGAACTATCCCTTTAAGTAATTCAGGCACTACAATAGCGCAAACAGCATGGAAGTAAATGGCTCTACCAGCAGGCACAATTCCCCTCCATTCTGTTCTCTTTAGGGACTCAACTCCCCTGAACTTACCACTGAGAGGCAATTTTGGCACAGCAGAGAATTATTCATGTAAAGCAAAACTACAGAGAACAAAACAAATCAATTTTAGCGTCAGTTTACACAGTTGAACCCTTCTCACTTTACTAAAGAGCACTGAGTAATAGCTTAATATTTTGCCATAAGTGGCAAAGTTGATGAAAGACACATATGCAAAATCAATACTAAGCACTTTGATAGTGTAACAAAAGATTTCTATCAGTAATTACAACTAAAGATTGTCATGTAAAAGGGGTTTCAGGTGGAGCAGTGGCTATATTTGAAACATAAAGTCCACATTACTTACAAACGCTGCTGTCTCTGTGTACGTTGCATGGCGTGGATTGACACTTGTTTTTATTTCTCCAACAGACCCCGCTTTTGTAGGCTCAGCCTACATTCAGGAGAGTTTGCCCAAAGGCAACGCAGTCGGCGATGATGATAAGATTTACTTCTTCTTCAGTGAAGCGGGAAAGGAGTTCGATTTCTTTGACAACACCATTGTGTCACGCATCGCTCGCGTGTGTAAGGTGAGGGACAGTTTTGCATAATCACAATGTCGTAGGCGGTTGGATTAGGGCTATTCCCCCTACAGCAATAACTCAACTACATACATGTACAGACACAACATTTATACAAATGCAGTGGAAAGGAATACATGCCAGTATGTTTGTGCATTTTAATATTGGTGCACAGATGTGGAAAATATTGTGTGTGTGTGTGTGCTTACATTGACCTTATGATGGTTTTTATCTGTCACACCGAGGTGAGAGAGGTGTGCTACCTTTCAGAGAGATTAAATGGTTTGTGTTTCAAAGACGCATTCCTCAATGCAGAGCACCTCAAATTCTTATCACTGCTCAGCAAATATTCACGTTCATCCATCAAGTTGAGGTGCAGCTGAAAATGCACATTACATACAAAGCACACACATTCCTCACAGTTCCTCCAGAGAGGTCAATACTACCTGGAGAAAATTATCCTGTGGGTGCATCCAGGTATTTTCGAGCCAATCATCTGAGTTGTAAATGCTATGTGACTGGATCTGCAGGAAAATTAGGCTGTAAGAACACTAAATAGCCAATGGCATCATATGTGCAAAGTTCCAAACTTTTCAGTAGTGAATAAAGAGGGAAAAGAGCTAATAAATATTTAGTTTCATGTATTATATAACAGTTAGTCCAACAGCAATGGGAATTTTCACTGTTTGTATTGATCTAGATAAAGCAGATCTGCTTGTCTGTGTTTGATTGTTTAGACAGACTGAGTTGTGATAGCACCGTCTTTATGAGGGAGTCATTGAATCATTCACTCAAATTATTTGTTTACTGATTCATTCAGGAACAAAGTAAGTGAATTTGTTTTTTAGTGAGTCATTAAATTGTTGACTTGAACCAGTTTGTTCAAATCACTGATTCATTCAGTGACTCTCTTTGGGAGTCATTGACTCAACTGATTTGTTTAAACTGAGTCATTCAGTAACAAAACAAGCGTCTCGCTTTATAAGTAAGTCATTGAATCATTGCCTCAACCAATTTGTTGAAACAACTGATTTATCCAGGCATAAAATAAGCACCGGTGAGTGAGTCTTTGAATCATTCACTCAAACAGTTAGTTGTAACCACACTGCTTTGAGGCTCCTGACAATTAATTCAGCAACCCTGAATACAAGTCCATGGCCATCATTGCTGCTATGTGCCACAAAAATTGGTGTAATGAATTGTATGTATGCAACACTCTTTTCCGACTTGCTTTGTTAATATCTGTTGGTTTGAAATTATGGTTTTACAGATGGAGAACCAAGGTTACTTTCGTAAACGAAAACTGAAATAAAATTAAAATTTCAAAATAAATGAAAAACTAAAACTAAACGAAACTAAAATCAAATGTCTTGCTTTGGTCTACACTGGAAGTGTTCCATTAACTCCATGCTAAACTATAATTACTAAAACTAAAACTGAAACTAAAATATATAAAAACTAAATAGAAATGTGTTCACAAAATAAAAACTAAACTAAAACTAACAAAACCATTAATGAAACTAATTAAAACTAAACTGAAATTATATGAAATTTGAAAACGATATTAAAATAAAAACTAATTTAAACATTCAAAACTATAATATCCTTGTGGAGAACTGTATGCTGGCACAGTCAGTAACTTCCAAGGGAATGAACCCATCATTTACAAAAGCCTTGGACAGGGCACAGCCTTAAAGACTGAAAACTCACTGAACTGAATTGTTGACTCAACAAGTTTGTTCAAACCACTGATTCATTCAGTGACTCTCTTTATGAGTGTGTCATTGAATCATTGGCTCAACTGATTTGTTAAACTGAGTCATTCAGTAACAAAACAAGCATCTTGCTTTATGAGTAAGTCACTGAATCATTGCATCAACCAGTTTGTTGAAACAATTGATTTATCTAGGGATGAAATAATCTCTGGTGAGTGAGTCTTTGAATCATTCCCTCAAACAATTAGTTCTAACCACACTGCTCTGAGACACCTGACAGTTAATTCAACAACCCTGAATACAAGTCCACGGCCATTATGGCCGGTACGTGCCACAAAAATTGGTATAATGTATTTATATCTGTTGGTTTGAAGTTACGGTTTTACAGATGGAGAACTGTATGCCGGCACAATCAGTAACTTCCAAGGGAATGGACCCATCATTTACAAAAGATTTGGCCAGGGCACAGCCTTAAAGACTGAAAACTCACTGAACTGAATTGTTGACTCAGCCAGTTTGTTCAAACCACTGATTCATTCAGCGACTCTCTTTATGAGCGAGTCATTTAATCATTGATTCAACTGATTTGTTTAAACTGAGCCACTCAGTAACAAAACAAGCATCTCGCTTTATGAGTAAGTTATTGAATCATTGCCTCAACCAATTTGTTGAAGCAACTGATTTATCCAGGGATGAAAAAAGTACTTGAGTGAGTCATTGAATCATTCACTCAAACAATTAGTTCTAACCACGTTGCTTTGAGACACCTGAGAGTTAATTCAGCTGTGGACTTGTTTGAAACTACTTTCATTTAGAAGAGCAAAAATAGGCAAAGTAACAGTCAAATGTATGTTTCCACATATTAACTACTGGTTAATTTTAAAGTACAAAAACAATTTTATATAATTGTACTGTTGGTCAGAATATCAGTATTGCTGTGCTGATATTACTAACAGAAGCTCTCTTGCTAATGTGATACTGATTAAACTATTTATATGTTGCTTGCAAAATAATCTATTTAGTCAAAATACACAAATAATTTTAACTGGCCGTCAGAGAAGAAAAATGACTTTGAGGTACAGAAGTGTAGTTATGGCATCTACAAGCAGGGGGTAACGGTGCTATGCTAACTTTGACCCCTTGGTATTTTCAAACAGTGATGACAGTGATGAATAGAAACATTCAGCGATTGTCGTGTAGCTCATTCAAATAGGCTTTTTAAACCAGCTTCACTAAGGATAATTATCTAATGGTTTCTGTTTTCACACCAGCAAATTCACCAAGTGGCAGCCGATAGAAGGTTCACGCTCTCCTGTCTCACTGCCTTGTAATATGGATTATCACACAGCCTGCATGAAATGCCTCCTGACAGTTAAATGGTTGCCATGCCAGGGGAATGTGGCCTGCTTATTTGCATCCAGTACCTTAAATATTATCCCAGGTTCCCTTTTTAGCATGCCCCATATTCCTCCTGCCAGATCCACTGGAGCCCAGCCATGAAGAAGGGAATGAAATGATTATGTTTATAGGCTGCATTTTCTTGGTATTGTACCTTATCTTCTCTCATATAGTAAACAAATGTAATGACTCCTGCAAAGCACATTAGTAGACTTAATTGTCTTGCATTCTTTGATGTGATACGCAACAAAGCCACGCTTACAGGCCAATGCACGAGTCCTTTCCTATCACATCTTTGACTTTTCTGAAATTTAATTTCCTTTGCTTATGCTCTTCGTCTCAAAGCAGTGCATTTGTGCACAAGCAGTGATCTGAATCTTAAGAGAGTCTCTACGTTGCCAGTCTCTACGTTGCCAGTTGGGTTAAAGCACTGACCCTGTCTGTTCTGAATGGTGCATGAGCAGAGTGAAACATCTGCAAGATTAATTTGCCTTCTCGTCTTGCTTTTGAAGTCCGAGAATGATTTAAATTCCGCTGTGCTCTCTATATTTCGGTTTCTTCTCTTTTTGACTCCTAACTTAATCAAGTGTCAGTATAATATGGATATTGGTGCACTTTTGCACAGATGACCATGTCAAATTCCAGTGGAAACTGTGATGCATGTAAGATTATCCATTTACGTACTGCAACAGTTCCTTATTGTTTTAAGATTCTTTCTGAATAGCGCCTGGGGTTTGCGTTTGAAAGCGTACCATATCATTTACACTCAGAATGACAATGAGACAATGAGCAGAAGCTGTAATCCTTTCATTTCAATTTTAAAATGAATGGCATATGTGGAAGCTGCTGCATACATGGCAACTCAGTTCCTACTGAGCAAAGCTTTGAAAGGTGCATATATATATGTATATATATATATATATATATATATATATATATATAATTCTATAAAAATAG
>NW_015542337.1:224094-240246 GCF_001515605.1 Sinocyclocheilus anshuiensis | reverse complement strand
TAAGAGATTCTCTACGTTGCCAGTCTCCACGTTGCCAGTTGGGTTAAAGCACTGACCCTGTCTGTTCTGAATGGTGCATGAGCAGAGTGAAACATCTGCAAGATTAATTTGCCTTCTCGTCTTGCTTTTGAAGTCCGAGAATGATTTAAATTCCGCTGTGCTCTCTATATTTCGGTTTCTTCTCTTTTTGACTCCTAACTTAATCAAGTGTCAGTATAATATGGATATTGGTGCACTTTTGCACAGATGACCATGTCAAATTCCAGTGGAAACTGTGATGCATGTAAGATTATCCATTTACGTACTGCAACAGTTCCTTATTGTTTTAAGATTCTTTCTGAATAGCGCCTGGGGTTTGCGTTTGAAAGCGTACCATATCATTTACACTCAGAATGACAATGAGACAATGAGCAGAAGCTGTAATCCTTTCATTTCAATTTTAAAATGAATGGCATATGTGGAAGCTGCTGCATACATGGCAACTCAGTTCCTACTGAGCAAAGCTTTGAAAGGTGCATATATATATGTATATATATATATATATATATATATATATATATATAATTCTATAAAAATAGGGATGTTCACACACCTAACTATAGACAAGAAACAAGAAAAAAAAAATTCTAGCTGATGAAAGTTAAAAACATTGACAACCAATCAGAAAGCGCTCAATTCGAGCTTAAGCATTTAAAGCCACAGACGTCAAAACTGTGTACAAACTTATAATAAACAGAATGTTACCATGCGTTGGTGTGGGCTCTAATATAGTTATCTTTATAGTTTTCATTCTTGGTATGAATGGCTCTTAACTCAGCCCTCAGCTGTTCTAAACTCTGCTGTTCAATGATGGGTGGGAGTTTCCCTTTAAAAGATTTTATTGGAATGTGCTGTTGCCGTCCTGCTGATAGGGGAAGGTGTTGTCCTGCGTGCTGGATTACAATAATATTATAATTAGAGGAAAGCTCATTTTCTTTGGAGAGTTGCTGAGATGGATGAATAAATATGGTGCTATTGGGACCTCTGTTTTACGTACCTCTGGCTGTCGTTCAGGCCATTTGTACTTCACATTTGTGAATTTCTCTGTACTTCACATTTGTGAATTTCACATTTCTCTGCCCTGTTCTCTGCCCAAACGTCTCTTTCTATTCTTGTCTTTGATTTTATCTCTCTGTCCATTTATTTGTTCAGCTGTTCAGTATGACGTTCTGCTTGAGCGAGGGTTGACACTAATATAAAGCTGCTGTGAAAAACAAAAATATTTAGTTGATTCATGGTGTGGCTTTGTTTTTCGTTACCTGTGTCATAAGGTTTATTACCCAACCTCCCTTCATTTTTGTAATTTCCACTATACCTTTTCCTTAAAATGAAAGCATGATAAGGGAGAAGTTGAAGTCTAGTCAATATTAGATTAAGCAATTGTCTTTGGTAATCCAAGAATTAGTTACATAATTTCCTTATTTTCTTTCGTTGTTTTCATCTCATTAATTAAAATAAACTGAGGTACAGCTGGTGAGAGATTTCTGGTTAGCTGCATGCATATTCTGTAAGTTATTATGCTAAAAATGATTAGTTCTGCCTTTATATACGTTAACATAAACAGAACATTACTGTATGTTATATATGTTAAAATGCAAAACAGATCCATAACATTGCCCACTAAGGAGTAAGTTTTTTCTTCTGATAGACATTAAAGCCCTTGAATTATACTGCCTGTTTTGTTTTAAGGGACTCAGAAGTACCAAAGTTAAAGCCCTTACAACCCTCAGGGCCCCAATCACAAAAACGCATTGTTGTACTGAGCCTTAATGCACAACATGTGATAGAAGCTGCGGTCCTTGTCCAGTTCTAAGTCTTTATGTAATAGAATATGTAACAGATTTAATTGAATGCTGCCATTATGATCAGCATTTCCATTGGCTGCATCGGTTTGTTGGCATCGACAGCAGTTACTAAGTTCCCTCTTGTGGTCAGAAGTGCTCATAACAAGTAATTGCACATTTCCTCACTTCACATTCACATTCATGGCAATCTCTGAAACAACTTCAGAGTATACATTTTGCCGGTGTTTGTGTGTTTTCTAGGACTTTGCATTGCTACAGTTGTATGCTGCCATTTGAGCAGCCTAAAACCTAATTTAGAATATTAAAAAATACTACAACAGTATAACAGTATATACAAATGATACAAAAATAACCCTGATCTGTATGTATTGTCACAGGGTGACAAAGGTGGAGAGAGGGTTCTTCAGAAGAAATGGACAACTTTTCTGAAAGCGCAGCTCCTTTGTTCACTACCTGACGATGGGTTCCCTTTCAACATCATCCAGGACATGTTTGTACTGACCCCCAGCAAAGAGGCCTGGAAGAGTACTGTGTTTTATGGAGTCTTCACCTCACAATGGTAACGTATATCACCTGAAAAGCCATTTAGTATACAGATAACATAGTGCGTATAGTTGTAGCTATGTTTGTGTTCCTTTGTAAACCTTTTAGAAATTCAGCTTTCATTTCTGTTATTGAACCCTGCCTGGCACTCAACCAGACTGCTTTTGCGGTGCTTAGCGTAGGAGTTGTGGGTATTGATTGAGTGCATTAACATAGGGGCAAAAGATACAGGACAGGCAGGAGATGTCAGCGAGATTGCAGATGCTCAGAATAGCCTCCCTCTTGTGTCCGCCTACGCACCTGTTATGTCTGAGGTTAAATGAGACATTTTTTGCATTTTGTGTGCAGTTAGATTTTTGAGCTGCTGTTACTCTTAAAGATGTGTGTCAGTGGGATTGTTATTTTATGGAAGGTCTGTCTGTGTGCTTGGTTTGGTTTGCATGTGATTATGCATATGCAGATCAATTGTAATGATTGTTGTGTTTGTGTGCGCAGGTACAAAGGTGCTTCAGGCAGCTCAGCTGTATGTGCGTTCACTATGGACCAGGTCGAAGAGGCGTTTAATGGACGTTACCGGGAAGTTAATCGTGAGACGCAGCAGTGGTACACTTACAACCACCCAGTACCAGAACCCAGACCTGGAGCGGTAAGTTTTGTGTTCTCTTCAAAAACTACTGGATCAAAACAGAACAAAAGTGCAATGTTAGTTCAGGTTAGTAAAGGTTAGTTCACTCAAAAAACAAAACAAGGTCTGTCATTATTTACTCACCCTCAAGTCATTTCAAATCTGTATGACTCTCTTTATTCAGTTGAACACAAAGGAGATATTTTGAAGAATGTTGGTAATTAAAGAGTTTCCATTCCCACTGAATTCCATTGTATGGACAAAAAAATACATTGGAAGTCAATGGGAGCTGAAAGAAACTCAGGTTTGAAAGAAATGAGAATGAGTAAATGATGACAGAAATTTTTTGGTGAACATTTTAAGACAAGAAACACAAAGCAGCACTAGACACAAAACAATGGCCAGACACAGGGTTGTGCAAAATTCGACTCGAATTCGAATCAAATTGGTCACATCCCACAGGAAGTGGAATTAGAATTGGAATGACAGGAACTGTGATTTACTGACCTGCAATTAAAAAAAATTTGAGGATGTACTGTACATTCTGGGAAAATAAGTGTTGCTCTAGTCCACAAAAATTAATTTATTAAATACAATATTAATCAATTATTAAATACTAAATATATACACTAACAAAAATTTTTAATATTATATAAGTGCAAATATACACGAGTTTCACAATTTGAGTTGAATTACTGAAATAAATGAACTTTTCCACGACATTCTAATTTATTGAGATGCACCTGTACAATTATAAAAATGCAAATAAAGCTAAGTAAAAGTAAAAAAAAAACATCACTTGTGTAATTGTAGGACGGGCCTGCATTTTTTTATGAAATGGGAATTGATAGGATGGTTGTCATTTGGTAATTGCAGCGATCTCACGTGAGTGACGGGTCGCTGGAATGGAGGAATTATTGCCCCCCTCTTCACGACAGTGACAATGACATCAGAGAAGAGTTTCTAATAAACACTGCATAAAAAAACAAGAATTGTCCATTTTGATTTCACAGTGACTTGTATATAGAACATCTTATACATTGGTGATTGGCTGTAATGAGAATTTCGCATGCAAGTTCTAGCTACCAAGTTTAATTCTCAGACAGCATCTAGACCAAAACTTGTTCGACCGTGAGTTCAGGATATCTGAGTACAAGATCTTTTTAATCACACTTTCAATCTGACTTAACATTGGTGTTTTTGTTGAAAATTACATTGATTTTGGCTGCCACACAGATATTGTGCAGTGTTTCTGAGGCGTCTTTTTCCATCTTCCTGCAGTGCATCACCAACACGGCCCGCGCCCAAGGGATCTCCTCCTCCCTGCACATGCCTGATAAAGTGCTGAACTTTGTGAAGGACCACTTCCTCATGGATAGCGTGATCCGCAGCCAGCCTCTGCTGCTCAAACAAAATGTGCGCTACACGCAGCTCGCTGTGCACAGAGTGCAGGCTCTCCTCAAGACATACGACGTGCTCTTCATCGGCACGGGTGAGAACTTAGACCACCACATAGTATGCATGTAAAGCTCAGCATTCTCAGTAAAACTAGAGTAGGCTTGACCTAATACAATCTCAGTGAAACTGTGCCAGATCAAGATCAAATTAGCTTTTTTTGTTTAGCAGCTTACACCAGAGCAAATCTGATTTATACTAATATTCCTGCATTAAAGGCTCTTTCATTCTTGCTCCAGTCCCCATTAGGATTGAACTAAGGGATTTTAGACTTGAGAAATCAAGACTTAATATCAAGCAACATGACTTTATCTTTTACTTTAGACATTCACGCAGGTGTGTAACTACAGGTTGCGTAATTAAAGGGATAGTACACCCAAAAATGAAAAAGCTGTCGTCATTTAGTCTTCCTCAAGTTGTTCAAACCAGTATGAATTTATTTTTTTCTGCTGAACATAAAAGAAGATCTTTTGAAGAATGTGGGTAACCAAACAGTGTCTGGTCCCATGACTTCTATAGTATTTTTTTTTATACTATGGAAGTCAATAGGAACCAGTGACTGTTTGCTTACCAACATTCTTCAAAATATCTTGTTCTTTTGTGTTCCACAGAAGAAAGAAACTCATACAGGTTTGGAACAACTTGAGGGCGAGTAAATGATAGCAATTTAAATTTTTGGGTGTACTATCCTTTTAAACAAGCTGTGTTTCAACACAGAGTGGATCCATGAAAATTTGGGCTGATTTCAACTATGAGACTTCACTGGGGAAAAAATATTTAGGCCTAAATGTAAGATTTATGTATGAAATTTCCATCCATTTGGATTACACAGTTATAACAAACTAATAAGATGCATATTTATCAGTCATACATAAATTAAACAGGTAAGACTTCCGTAATAGTACTAATAAACAAAATGGGGTTTAACTTAACAATAACCATTTTATTTATCATCTATAAATCCAATTTCTTTCAGTCTCATACATTTTCTAATTGAATACTGCTTGTTCCACAGCTAGGCATATTTTAATCATATTCAGTGGGTTTTAAATGAAAACAAAAAAATATTATTTTCACAATTAAAGGTTTCATTTTGAATGTATGATTATTGAAAAAAAAATGCAAATAGTTAATAATAGACTATGCCATGATTTTGTGTGTCTCAAATTTAGGCCTTTTTTTCTGAGGGTTGGGGGTGTGGTGGAAAGAAATCTGTGAAGTAACAAATATCCCTTGTTGTGCTAATCCATTTGTAAGAGTTTTGACTAGCTACTTATTTTTAGTCTCATGAGTTAGCTTCCTTTAGTTAGGATGATTTTCCCAGCGATATTGTATGGCAACTAGCCACTTTCCACTTGTCACAACTTGCAATATACTTAATGTTATGCTACCTGTTATCAAAATGGCCCAGGCCCTTGAGTACATCGTCTCACAAATAACTGTGTTATTTTTCAGATGATGGCAGGATCCACAAAGCCATCAACGTTAAGAACAAGATGTATATCATTGAAGAGCTGGCGATTTTTCCCGAGCCTCAGTCTGTACAACACATCGAACTGGATGATGAGAAGGTACTTCAGTTTACTCTTAAACTCATCTTCTTTGCATTTGTTATGCGCACTTGAGAACGTAATGCATTAGTGAAATGACAGCGTGGCAGGCAAAGGGACCCTTCAGCCGTTGCGATAGTGAGGCCTGGAAGGGAGATAATTGCATCCCTGTTTCCTCTCTGAGGAACTGTGAACAGATGGGAAACAAACAGCGTCTGCTCTTTCTGTACACTACTCAGTCTATACTTTATCTGTATGTGTTACACCATAAGAACTATTTTAAAAAGGTTTATTACCACTGTCAGTGCAATTATCATGTATTAACATTTACTGTATGCATACCAAGCGGCTTTCTACATAAGTTCTGTAGATAGGTTGTCCTAAGGAGCGGCCGTCCTGAGAAGGTGTCTTATTTCTGTTGTGTTTGCATTTCCAACAGGGGCTTTTGTTTGTGTCCAGCTATTCTGGGCTGGTTGAAATCCCTCTTGCCAACTGCTCCAACTACCAGAGCTGTGGAGAGTGTGTGCTGTCTAGAGATCCTTACTGTGCCTGGACAGGGAAGCAGTGTTCAAATATCAAATATGCGCCAACTAAGAGGTTAGTACATTTCCATTACTTGCTCTCGCATCCAACTATTGCACTTCAATTTGTACATTAAGAAGTTTAAACCTGTATTAAATTGCAAGTTTCAAACATTAGCATATACATGTAGATTTGTTTCACAAAACACGAATGAATTCTAGAACTATATGGTACGCTGTGGTGTAACCATAAAAAGACAAACAATTTAAAAAATATATATTTTCCTTACATTTGAGTGTATCATTATTTTTTAAAAAGTTTTTAAATATATTTTAAAAGAATAGTTTTTTAATATCATTAATTGATTATTCATAAGCATCATTACGTTTTTGACATTTTACAACCTGGGCTAAACTTCTTTGACAAATGTGACCCTGGACCACAAACCCAGTCTTAAAGGGTTAGTTCATCCAAAAATGAAAATTAGGCTGTGTTTTACTCACCCCCGATGCATCCTAGGTGTATATGACTTTCTTCTTTCAGACGAATCCTGTCGGAGTTATATTAAAAATTGTCTTTGATCTTTCGAGCTCTATCGTTGCACTCAGCGGGTGTTGCAGTGCTTCGGTTCAAAAGACCTGAAATAAAAAGCACCTTTCCATAAAACAAAGTATAGGAGGCAGGAATCTAACCTATCCTAATGTGTGTGCGCGGCTGCGCGCCATGAGTGTATGCGTAAACACTTTTTAATAAAACGTAAATTCGTCCCCCGCGGTTTTTTATCCAAGTCAAGTCAAGTGTGTTCATAGAGGTTTTCATGGGCCAATGCGAATAAAGCTAGATTTTATATTTTGTAAATTTCCTACCGTAAATATATCAAAACTTCATTTTTGATTAGTAATATGCATTGCTAATCAAAAAATGCTAATTTTTTTGCACCCTCAGATTCCAGATTTTCAAATAGTTGTATCTCGGCCAAATATTGTCCTATCCTAACAAACCATACATCAATGGAAAGCTTATTTGATGTATACATCTCAATTTCAAAAAAATGGACCCTTATGACTGGACTTATTGACCTTGACACACATTCATGAGGGTTTGCAAGGATGCTTCATAATGCTCAATGACATAATTTCCTGTTCTTTGCACCACATGACTTATATGTATATGTATCAGTATATGTATGTGTATCAGTCTTCAGTGTCAGATGTATTTCAGATACTTCAGAAATCTTTATAATACTGATTTGGTAAACACTTCTTATTATCAATGTTGAAAACAGTTTTTGCTGCTCTATAACCATGATACATATTTTTTAGGATTCTTATAATACAAACTTCAAAAGATCAGCATTTAATAAAATTAGAAATCTTTTGTAACATACATATATATATATATATATATATATTAGTCAATTTTTATCAATTTAATTTGTCCTTGCTAAGTGTTAATTTCTTTCAAAATTAAATTAATAAATAAATAAAAATCTTACTGACCCCAGACTTGAACAGATGAATTGAATTTTCATCTTACCCCTGCTCTTTTCTTTATAGTCAATGGCAACAAGATGTAGATGACGCCAACACTGCAGTATGCAAAATGACAATGGCTAGCCCTCGTTCTGCAAAACCAACTCCACCACGTGAGTAACAGCCATGCTTTACAATACCTAACCCCCATATGAATCAATATTTGAAGAACTTATTTCCAACAAACCACAAAGTGCTGTAGAGTGCATGAGGTTAAGACAAGCTGTTACAGTTACAAAAGCACTGTGGCATGTGGCATGACCAAACGCATTTACATAGCGCCTCCGGCAATGCGCTCTGATAGACTCTAAGCAATTGAAGTGGTTGAGTGGTGCTTTGCTAATATGGGAGATAAATATTTGATTTACTAGTAACTAATAAGACCATCTAACCCACAGGTGTTCCATCATGCCATGTGGTACAAATACCAGCCAACACATTTACGGTTCTTCCCTGCAAGCTGCGATCTAACTTGGCTGAGAGGCGATGGGAGTACAGTCACACCGCCGAGCGATTCGTCTATCCTAGTCCTGACGGTGGGCTGGTAGTTGTAGCCCAAGTGGAGAGGGAGGAGATCTACCAATGTTGGTCAGAAGAAGGTGGCTACCGACAACTTCTGGCCAATTATTGTGTCAAAGCGGATCACGAAAGCACCACTCTGACTGGACGTTCCCGAACGCAGTTGGTACCCCAAGGGGAAGCGATTATCTTGCCCGGGGAAACATGGTCGCCGGAAAAAACTAAAACATACTGGAATGAGTTGATCGTTGTGTGTGCCTTACTCGTGTTTTCCCTGTTGGTCCTGTCGCTGTTCGTGGCATACAGGAACCGAGACAGGATGAAGTCCATGCTGAAGGAAGGCGAGTGCCCCAATATGCAACAGAAGAAACCGCGAATTCCGGGGAAGCACACGGAAAGCCTTCCATTAAATGGCAACAACATCCCGCCCTCTGTGTCTGACCACAAGGGCTACCAGACGCTCAATGATAACTACATCTGCAGCACTCCCACCCACGAATGCTCCTCACCTGAAAACAGCAAGAGCTTCTCAGAATCCGAAAACAGACCTTTGAACTTAAAGGAGAGCCACGTTGAGATCTCACCGACTTGCCCGCAGCCTCGAGTGCGACTGGGCTCGGAGATCAAAGACTCGATCGTTTAAGTCTGTTTGGGATGACTGTTAAAAAAAGTGGCCTCTGAACTGAACAGCACCAAGGGAGGGACAGACTGAAAATGACTGGAAACGTACCATCACTGGGCTTTATTTTGCACTTTGTCTCCTCTCATTTTGTCTTGGTGATCTGTTCACATTTCTCAGTCACTGCCAAGTCTGTGAAGCACCCAGAGCCACGCTGAGTGGGACGCATGGCCTAGAGTACACATTGAAAAAGAATAGTGGGCATTGCGAGGCATGCCGATCCAGTCGTCCCACCCGGTCCGTCCAAAAATGTCTGGTGGCATCTGTGTGAAAGCAATACGATGCCCTCAGGGTTCACTAAACTGTCATGCTCCCATCTCATCCCTGCCGCGTAGAGGTGCTCATCCTGTGAACGAGAAGACGAAAATTCAAACTTTAGTCAACAATAGAGTCTCTGCTAAACATAGTGCCTGAAGTGAGATGATTAGCTGACATTTCAACACAATATAAGGCGTAGTGGTGCATCAAAAGCTTTGATGATATATGCAAAACCTTTGCACAGTATATCATCACGACCTCAGCACATAGCAGGCATACTATGCAAATCACATAAAGGAGAAGCATCTTGTAGAGAGCTAACAAACAGCACACGGCTGTCCTAGAACAATAAGTGATGCCACGACCTCAGTATTCTACACAGCTTCTCAGAGGTACACACGTTAAATAAAGTATGCAAGATTGAGGCATATAAAGAGCCCGCAGTGTGTAGAGAACTCCAAAGAAGGCATGTTAGCAATACTATGAGTATGTCTAAGGCACAAATTACATTCTGAAGACGCAGGAATTTGAATATCTCTATGTTCCTTATACCCCCAACCAAAATCAGTTGCTACCAGTGATAGACCATTTAAACCAGTGGTTCTCAACCTTTTTGACTCCAAAGCCCCTCATAGTCCACAAGATCATTTGAGGAGCCCATGACTTTTCCAGTTGTCCATTATTTACTACTCACAATTTCTACCTGATAAAATACTGTATATTCAATAGAAAAACGCCCATGGAGTTTTAATTAAATTACACGACCTTTCCAGGTCTAGAAATCTAGAAAATGAAATGAGGCTTTCTCATATGTCTAAGGTTTTGGAATTCTGGTTCTTCAAAGACAAAGGAGGTGATTTGAAATAGAAATAACTTGATGGTTCGTTTGTTTGACTTATTTTAATGTTTAATTTGTCTTATTTTTAATTGTTTGAAGTCATTTTGAGAACCACTGATTTAAAGGGATAGTTCATGCACAAATGAAAATTATGTCATAATTTACTCACCCTACAAATGTCAAATGAAAGTCAATGGCTTCTAGTGTTGTTTTCGACCCCACTTGGACACAAACAGCAGAAACATTTTTCAAAATATATCTATTTGTGTTCCACAGAAGAAAAAAAGGTCATACAGGTTTGGAACAATATGAGAGTGAGTAAATGATGACAGTTTTCAATTTCAGCTGACCTTGAAGTAGTGCATAATACAGTAAATGGAAATGACCAAACGTCTCGAGATTGTTTACTGATTCAAATTGGTTGTTGTGCCAAAAACTTTTAGTGAACCATTTCAGATCTCTTTGGATCTGTCAAGAACTTTGTTCTCTTGACTCGAAAGTGTACTTTGTTCAGATTAAAGACATTTATTGCCATGTTGTAAATTCGAATTATGAATTTGCATTCGGACAGAATGAAAAGTGTGGTTAAGGCTTTACATGCCAATTTTACGCTAAGCTTTGAGATCTATGCTCCCGAAGAGTGTAAAGTGACCAGCAGATTTTTTTTTCCATGAAAAAGTGCCATGTTCACTGTAACACCTTAAGTCAAAGCAGGCTAACAGATGTTTTTGGGTGGGAGCAATGACGTATATGTATATGAAACAGCCCGTTATAAATCGTCAGCTGCCAAGAGTGTCATAGAAAAAAGTACAGTACTTGGCTGCTGCTAAGCAATGGGGATGGAAACCACAAAACAAGACACAAATGTAAGTTACTATAGCATAGAATCAACATAAGGATCAATGTAAAAATGTATATTAACAGCACAAACAAAAAAAGAAAATAAAAAATGTCTATTTCCAGTATCAACATATTTCCAGTAAAATTCCCAAAGACAAGCATTGTATATTGCACCACAAATGTGTGTAATATTTCATCGCCATTGATCTTTAAAGATCACACAGACATCTGTATTGTGAATGTAGTTATGTATTGATTGAAAGTGTTCCAAATGATTCTTTCAATAGAAATATTGTGTCTTATTTGAATTTGTGGACATTTACTTTTACATGATCTGATGGACAATGACTTTGATCACAAAGTTGTATAATTGTATTTGTAAGGGGAAGTAGTGAATGGCTTTTAATGTTTTTGACATTTGACATTGCTTTTTTTTTTTTTACAGAATGCATTACAATTCTTTTTTTCCTCTTATATTTGCACAGAATGTGGAAATGGTTCAAATGAAAATGCCTGGGAATGAATGTTCTCTTGACATTGCTGTAGCAAGTACCAACTGAATGGTTTTGTTAATGCCTCCGAGCTAGATTTTGTGACTCAAAGGGTATGCGGGAAAACAAATGTAATCTTGTAGCCTTTTTGTGATTCAAACGCGTGAACGAAAAGCAAACCTCACATGCATGTCTGCTCTGGTGGACTACACAGTAGAATTACCTATAGTACATGTAAAGTCGCAAACCACTGTATATTGAATGGTCGTCTGTGCAACAGTCCACTGCAAGGGTATGTCTCCACTGTGCTAATTAATATCTACAGAGGTCCCCTAATATATATATATATATTCACACACACAAAACACTTACCGACTATATTTAAAGCACAAAAAAAGAAGACAAAAAAAACAATGTATTTGTAATAATGATATAACTGTTTTACATATACTCAGACCTCTGTTTGAAAATCACTTTCAAAATATCATGCAAAAATAATTTTAAATGTAAGCAAATTTGCTTACGTTTTTCAGTACATCATCTGATTATTATCACTAGCGTGCCGTTTTACAGAGTAGACAATGTGAAAACTTCACTGTACATCAGCTGCTACCTACAAGCGGTAGATTTAGTCACGTATATATATTTCAGTGCTGAACTGACTCAGACATAAGAGTTACTGGACTGTAGTGGTCTGCTACACTCTTAAATGCTCAGATACATTCTTTATAATGGCACACCAAGATGCTCTGACCTATTGTAAGTTAATGTCTTGTAAACTTTAATGTAAAGGTGTATTTGTACATTTTGCTGCCAATGTAAAGATAAAAAAAACTGTTGTGAAATGTATTTTTTGTATTATACATCACTACTGTTTTGTTGTTTTTATTATATTGTACATAAAAGCACTTTAATTTTAATTTTTTAAATAAAAGAAATAAAACCACTGGTTTGTACTGATTCAACATTATTTGGGTCAATTACAGTTACAGTTGTGAAACTTGCAGTGGCATAGAACTATTACACACACACACTGCTGGTCAAAAGTTTGGACTAATTAAGATTTTTAAAAGGAGTCCTATAAATGCGAGGCTGCATTTATTTAATGAAATATATAGTAAAAACAATAATATTGTGACATTATTGTTATAACTGTATTCTGTTTTAATACATTTTAAAATGTGATTTATTCCTGTGATGGCAAAGCTGAATTTTCAGCAGCCATTACTTAAGTCTTCAGCGTCATATGATCCTTCAGAAATCATTCTTTGGTGGCTCAATTATTATTTATTTGTGCTCAATAATTAACAATCATCCTTATTAATGTTGAAATCAGTTTTTGCAGCTTTCAAAAGCAATGTTCAAAAGTATTTATTTGAAATGGGAATCTTTTGTAACATTATAAATGTCTTTACTGTGACTTTTGATCAATTTAATGTGTCCTTGAAGAATGGGGAAAAGTTGTTGTTGTTTTTTTCTTACCAACGCCAAACTTTTGAATGGTACTATATAAGTATTTCCACAAAAATATTAAGCAGGAAAAAATATTAATTATTATTAATAAGAAGAAGATTCTGAAGGATCATGTTACACTGAAGACTGGAGAAATGGCAGCTGAAAGTTCAGCTTTGCCATCACAGTATGCCAGTATGCCATCACAATGAATTACATCTTACAATAAAACAGTTATTTAAATTGTAACAATATTAAATATAATAATATTACTGTTTTTACTGTATTTTAATTAAATAAATTCAGCCTTGCTGAGCATAAGATACTTTTTTTTTTAATTTAAATTCTAATTATTTCAAATTTTGACCAGTTGTGTATGGTTCAGGTACAGTATATCCCACGTTATGGGGACAAAATGTCCCCACAAAAATGGAAATATCTTAAATTCACATTTTTTGGTCCCCAAGAGGAAAACAACTTACAAATCATAGCTACTAAGTGAAAAATTTAAAAATTGAGAGAGTTTTGTGTGAGGGGTAGGTTTAGGGGTAGGGAAAGGGGATAGAAAATACAGTTTGTACAGTATAAAAATCATTATGTCTATGGAATGTCCCCATGAAACATGGAAACCCAATGTGTGTGTGTGTGTGTGTGTGTGTGTTATTCCCTATGTTATAGGGACCAACAAGGATAGTAACACCAATAATTTATAAATAATTTTTTTTTTTTTTTTTTAAATGTAAAAATGCAGAGTTTTCTGTGAGGGGATATGTTTATAAAATACAGTATAAAAATCATTACGCCTATAGAATGTCTCCATAAAATGTGTCAGAGTGTGTGTAAGTTGATGTCACTATAGCCAACCACTACCACTCAAGGGGTCAGCTGATACATTTTATGCATCCTTATGGTTTTATAGGTTCTCTTCTCATAGGTTGATTTGTATGGAAATTAGAAATATTACTCTCCCTTCTTACATTTTTTCAATGTAGCACTAGCATCTCAAAAGAGATTTGCGCCATCTGCTCAAGCGCATGCGCTCTTAATTTTACTGTAATAATGCTGCCATCATGTGGCCATTGTTGGTATACGACACTGTCATCCTTTTTTTATATTTTATATTTCACTAGCCGCAATGGTTATCCTCTTGTTTCTTCCAGGTTAAATAAAGCAACAAACAGTAGGTGACATATCAACACGATGCTCATATTCAGATATGGTAATGTAAATAATTAGGTTCCTCTCAGTTAATCCCGCTTTGCGTGCGTGTGTCACAGTGACGCAGGTTAAAAGTTAACTATTATGACTAAATCTTGTAAACTCTTGAGTTAGTTTAAGACTTAGGTGCGGTGCACTGTTTGCACAATGACACATCCAAAGAGAGATGAGGAAAAATAATAATAGCCTATACATTCAGAAAGGAATGCCTTTAGGATATTTGTTTACTTTTGTAGTTTACTTTAATTAAAGTAAGTTTTATTATGGCAATCTGTGTGCAATTCGGCGAAAATATCTTTGAATTGTATGGAAGACGAGAGTAACCTACAGCTAACAATATGTGGTGTGGACATAACCAAACAAAGGCAGGCAAATGTCCTTCAGCAGATAATATGGAAGCCCGTTTCTATGGAAGCCCGTTTCCGCCACTGAATAAAAAATAAAAGAGGTAGCCTAATTGCGACTTTTTATCTCACAATTCTGACTTTTTTTCTCAGAATTGCGTGATACAAACTCGCAATTCTGACTTTATAACTCGCAATTGCGAGTTTATATCTCACAATTCTGTGAAAAAAAGTCAGAATTGTGAGATAAAAAGTCGCACTTACCTTTTTTTTATTTTTTATTCAGTGGCGGAAACGGGCTTCCATATGCTGGTCTTTTGGCCGGTTATTATTATTTATTTATTTTGCTAGTTTTAGCTGACCAGACCAAAATGTGGGCTGGTTCTCAGATTGTTGTACACTTCTACAGCACGCCTACCTCCATGACTATCCAATGACACACTAACTTGAGTTCAACTTGTTACAATGCGTGATAATGAGCGATCATCCAATCACTCATGCCTTCATCTAAATAAGCTGCCTGTAGTTTCAGCGTGAGGTTTCTGCGCACCTGTTGGTGATGTACATGTTAGATCACGAAGCTTTAGCGTTCATTTCTCTTCCCACTTTCGTCTTTTCTTTTCGTCTTTTTATCACTTCCACGTTTTTGGAGCATTATCTTTGTACACGGGTGTATTTTGTATAATCGGTTGTTTGTCCTCGTTCAGTGAAAATATGAACCAAGCTGACCTTCGGAGACTTTTTGCAGCATGTGATGGGAATAAGTCAGGAAGAGTCGAATACGAGGACTTTACCAGTGTTTGCCGAGAGCTTAATGTCCCTGCTGACGAGATCAGGACTTTATTCAACAAGTTTGATCTGGACGGAGATGGATACATTAACTTTAACGACTTTTCGTCAAGCTTTCATGAAGTTTCCGAAGCCCTCAATTTGGCTTTGTTGGGAAACAGTTTACAAAGTCAGAGAAGCGCTTGGGATGAGTTTGAAAACACATTAGACGGAGATGTGGCCTTTTATTTGGGAAGGTAGCTATGTTTTGACTTGTGAAGTTCAGAGTCACTTATTTTGATAAACATTTACTGCCAAAGGAGAAGCCAAAAGAAGATTTGATCTTTTTTTTTTAAAGAAGTTTTAAAACATTTTCAAGTTACACAATTAAGTAGCATATCGTGTTATTTTTTAACCCCTTCCTTAGGGTTAGGCTACTAAATTTGGCCTGAGTTTCGTAAATATGTGGAAATATGCTATTTAAAATAAATTTCGTGTTTGTGTGTGTGTAGCCTAGCCTACTTGTTTTTTGGGACAAATCTGTACACAGAAGTGAGCTAAATCTGACACAACCTGCTTTTGTTTATTAAAGTATTTTATATATATATATTTTTTTTAAAGTGAAGAATGCAGAAAGCCATGTTAGGTTTAGTTTACAGTATTTATAACTAGCT
>NW_015542337.1:223735-223929 GCF_001515605.1 Sinocyclocheilus anshuiensis | reverse complement strand
AAAAAAAAAAAAAAAACGGTAACCTATGTGTCCATATTTAGGTAAATGTGTCTGTCTATACAGCTATATAGTATTTATATAGCTACATTACATTTTTGACCTTAAAAAGAAAAAATTGTTTGTTTGGTCAAATTCATGCCAGTATCTGCCTTGACAACTGGATTCATTTTTTCATCCAGTCACACACACACACA
>NW_015542337.1:216365-223564 GCF_001515605.1 Sinocyclocheilus anshuiensis | reverse complement strand
TGCTGCTTTTATTTTTCTTGTGTCTGTAGACAGTGGGATGAATTGACAGAGTTGTATGAACAGATCCACTCCACAACAGATGAGCTGTTATTGCAGCAGTATGAGGATCTCATCAAGGCTCTTGTAGCTGAGAGCAAAGAACACAGGATGGAGATTGAACAACTCGAGACCGGTCTACGAAGGTGAGAGGAGCATTTCCAGGATTCAGCTGGGATGCTGTGGTGAATCACTATGTACAACGGCTGGTTTGGCTCTTTCAGATTGTCATGGCCGGCTGATGTGATAATTGCACCCTGATATAATGTCATGCACCTTTAAATCGTTGAAAGAATTTTAAAGCAATTTTAATAACACAGGGCTTTAAGTATTTTAATAATTTTTATTTTTATTTTAAATTTGTCATCTTGCTGCCCCTTGAATATTTTCAGGATTGAGACCATTATAGAATTTAATACAATACGGCAGTATGTGTGATACGATTGTAATGTTAAATATCAGATTAATGAATCAACAATTGTGAAATTTGCATGTATTGCATTTTATGGAGGACAGAAGCACTGGCCTTTTTTTTTTTTTTCTTCTGTCCTGGAAGTGTTTCTAATGTTTTAAGAGTTTAAAGAATTCAGGTTACAAAGCTTTCATTGTTAAAACAAAGAAAAGTTCTACCATTTCTAAGGAAGGAGGAAACTGAAAATTAGGCTCGAGTTACTAAGCTCGTCATTCTCCTTGTCGAAACTTATTTGTGGTTCTGTAGGTGTGGATGTAGTTTTGAGTGCTTTTTCACAGCAAGACATAGTCCTGGCGTTTTACTGTGTGTTTAGCAGTAAAAGGCTGTTTTTCACCTCCGGTCCACCTTACACAGTTGCTGCTTCTCAAGAGCCCTACCTTCCCTCCTCCCTTCCCTTTGGAAGGGAGGTTTGCTCAACTGCACCCGCTTGATGATTACGATAAGACTGTGTAGCTTAAAGGAGTTTTTCATCTCTCCAATAGTAGCTCCTCGGGGAACATTTCTTTTGAGATCTGGATGTAGGTGCACATGGATGCATTAAAGGGTATCCTAAGACCAAGGCCGGTTGTTTCAAACTGCTTTGTATAAAAAAAGACTTTAAAGTTGCCGTTTGGTTCTGAAAAGCTGTGCCTTATGCTTTTTGATGTGAACAGGACAGAGGAACTGACCAGCAGTCAGTTAGCAGAGATGGAGGAGGACTTGCAGCAGCAACTGGCCCGCACAGAAGAAAGGGTCAGGGAAGAGGTGAGAAGTCAGACAAGTTGAATGTTCAGTGATTATGAATGTGAATTGGCACATTTGTGTACATTCATTTATTGAATATTAATGTGGATGCAGGTTAATGCAAAAGTAACCAATACTTTTCTGCGTTCTTGTTGATATTCAAAGATACGTACATTGTTTAAATATCATGATTTAATTGTTCTGTTTTTAATGGTACTTAACTGACACCAAGACAGATTAACATGCATAAACGCATGCGTTTACGTGTGTGTGTGTAATGTATGCATTCATATGTAAATGTGTGTAATTCTGTCTTGGTAAATGAAATGAGGGATTTCAGGTTCAGCTTTGTACTCAGTGGTTCACCTTTATTCTTGCAGCCCAGTGAGATGTTTTTAACAGGAAAGCCGGCCTGACTCAGTGTGCATAAAGGCTTCTCTATGAGAGCTAGTAAATGCCTCTTTATTAAGCCTGTGCATATAAGGAAAACACTCTTCTTGGGTTTCATGCATACAGGAGCAAAAGAAATTGGACGAATCCATTGCTATGCTCCAAATCAAGCATGAGAATGAACTGGCAGACCTGCAAACAACGATAGAAAGGCTCACAAAGGTAAGGGAGCGATGTGGGATTCTTATTTTAATGTCTTTGCATGTGGGTTTGTCTTTATTGTTTGTGTAACTTTCTTTGTCTCAAATTTTAGCAATATCAAGAGGAGTCTAAATTAAACAGCCCCAGGGAAGATGCCATCAAATTGAGAGCACAGATTAGAGATCTGATGCAGGTATGAATCCGATACTCCTTTTCAACATGCTGTGCCCTTCAAAAGTATTTGAACAGAAGGGGAGTGTTGGGTAAACTGTGCCAATTTTAGCTTAAAAGGATAATTTATCCAAAAAACAAAAATGCTCCCCTAAAAGTTTACCAGAATTGTATGACTGACTTTAGTGGATGGAAAATATTTTATCCAGAGAAGTGTCTCTGTGCGGTCCAATGTTTTGTTCCCAGAATTCTTCAAAATATCAAGTTTTGTGTATACTTCAAGCAGAGGTGAAACTATCGCATAAAGACCAATATGACAACTTCTGAGGGGGCACACAACTTTGTTTTGAACTTAAAACAAAATTTAGAGTTTTGGCCATTCATTCACATGACAACAGTGTTTTGGGGGGCTGAAGATGCAAACTTTTGAAAATGGACTTCAAAGTGCAAGTTTTTGAAAACTATACTGTTATTATAAACACATATTTGTGAAAACAGTGATTTTGTGTGTAATATGTGTTCAGTCTATAGGTTTGTGTGCAGGCGCATAGTGTTTCTTTACAAAGGAACAACGCCAACTACTGGCCTGGCATGCATAATGTGTCCATGGACCACAAAACCAGTCATAAGGGTACATTTTTTTTTGTCTGAAAGCTGAATAAGCTTTCCATTGATGTATGATTTGTTAGGATAGGACAATAGTTGGCCGAGAGATACAACTATTTGAAAATCTGGAATCTGAGGGTGCAAAAATATCTAAATATTGAGAAAATCGCCTTTTAAATCTGTCCAAATGAAGTTCTTAGCAATGCATATTACTAATCAAAAATTAAGTTTTAATGTATTTATGGTAGGAAATTTACGAAATATCTTCATGGAACATGATCTTTGCTTAATATCCTAATGATTTTTGGCATAAAAGAAAAATCGATAATTTTGACCCATACAATGTATTTTTGGCTATTGCTACAAATATACCCGTGCGACTTCAGACTGGTTTTGTGGTCCAGTGTCACATAGTATTTTTAGTTGTTTTCACAGATCTGTGTGAACAGGGATCGATTTGACAACATTGTAATCTTTTCAAAACTGCAAAGTGAAAAACTGAGGCTACATTTACATTGTGCAAACGTAACCTCAGTAGTCAAGTTATTCTGTAATGGCAGAATAAGGGCTGATACAAGAGGTGTGCTTTCCCGCGGTATCTGCAACAGAGTGTTGTGTGAGACAAGTTTTGAATTGCTGGGTGCAGGAGGGAAGATACTGATATGTAAGCTGGAGAAAGATGACTTGTGGGACTTGAGTTAATCAAATCCATCTTAAGATACAAAATGTAATGTCTATTGTGCAACAGAAATAAATTGTTTACAGGTGCAAGGTTGGATATTCTTATTGTTTTTTTTGTTTTGTTTTGTTTTGACCGCATATGACTGCAAAGGAAAGCTTCTTGTTTGTGTTGGAATTGGGGAAAAATAGCCTATGACACTGGAGCTAGATAGTCATACTGCAACGGGACTGAAAAATCAGTATAGAGCTGTGGGATTTTGTGGGTAGGAGCAGGAACAAATAACTTAATTTCAGCGTAAACGGCACTAAAAAAATCGATCCCGTGGAGACCTCTAATTGTAACACTAAATACAAACTTAAATATTTGTGATCTCATCAGCTTTTGTGTTCCTCTGCAGGAAAATGAGGAGCTGAGGAGTTCTCTTATGAAAGCCCAGATAAACGTCTCTGTTCTCCAGGTTGAGTTGGACAGGTTGCAGAATGCCTTCACTGACCAGAAACTCCAACACGAGAGGTGAAAACATTGATGCTTCAATTCATTTAAGCTGGGTTTGTGTACGTAAATATGTGAATGCTGCCAGTAGTTCTTAAACACCGCCTCCAATGTGTTTTCTAAGAAGTGTTTTAAGAAAAAGTGCTTGATGTGATTTATTTTTCTTCTCAGAGAAAGTGATGACCTTAAGAAGATGGTGATGGAGTACCAGTCTTATTCCAGCCAAATAGAATTCCTCCAGTAAGGCAATTCAGTCGTTCTCTTTGGGAGTCAAATGAATCACAATATTCTAATGAAGAAATGGATCTTCTAGCTTACTTATACAATATGACTTCTCTCCTTCACATCAGGGAAATGAACAAAACGTTGTATGACAGCAATGATGGGTTACGCTCTGCACTGAGCCAGGATAATGGCTCTTCAAAAAGACAGGTAGCTAGTTAGAACTGCATTCATTGCAGCCATGATCAAATATTTGGATTTCCAGCATACAGAAATACACCATTGTTTCTGGAAGTCGTTTATTGTACACAATAACAACTCTCATTAAAATGTTTGCTCCTCTGTAGCTCTCACCAAAAAATGAAGTTCCTCCTAGAAAGATGAAACCACTTCGACAGAGTACAATGAATCGGAGCGGGTAATTATATCCTTTATTGTTTACTCTGTATTTGTTGCAGCTGTATCTTGACAGAAAAAATACAGGGTAAACTTTCAAGATTATTTCTTGTTTAGGCCTGTATATTATAGTCTTGTTTAACTTTTTAAGTTTTACTAATGAAGAGGACACGATGGCCCTGGTGAAGTGCTGGGCTGATAAGTATTTGGATAGTGGTGTCTCTGTTCAGACAGACGCCGAGCCGATGTCAGGCAGCGATTATGACAGTGACGGCAACCATAATTCAGTGGAGACTGTGCATCATAGTTACTCTTGTATTCCATCTGAGTTGGAGGTAAGTCTTCAGCTTTCACTCGTTTTCACACTTTGCAGTTGTGTATCTGTATAATTCATTGCTGGGTTAAATAACTAATGTCTCAGGTGTCAGAGCTGAAGTCTGAAGCTGTGGGATCTGTAGCTCGTAGCACAGTTGGCTCAATATCCTCAATTCGGCGGCGGTTGTCTGCTTTTCCTGTCAAGGTAGTTCTTACTACAGTACTTTTATTTTATTTTTATTTTTTTTCACTAGGTATTCTAGAAACTATAAATGCCAAATTAGTTTTTCAGTAATGAGGTAAATGACAAACAACTGGAAAAGTGGATGGTCTTGAAGTCAGAAAGGTGGAGAACCACTGTGATAGACTGCCTCTTTACAACTGTTCTCTATAGCAAACTGAAGAAGACTTGTATGACACTGAAGATCTTGCTCCAGTGTACCGTCTGGTGTTGGCTGGGGATGCTGGGTCGGGAAAATCCAGCTTTTTACTACGGTTGAGTCTCAACGAATTTAGAGGAGATATACAAACCACTCTTGGTGAGAAGATAGTGTCATTTTTGAATGTGCTATGAATACAGTATAAGTATTGAGAATCCAAATAGCTTAAAGTTCTTTCTTACAGGTCATCAAAGAAAACTTCAGAATGACCATGGCACTCTTGTAAATTTAAAAAGCCTTTATTATCAGATGGCTTCATGATGGAGAGAAAACAAACCTTCAGATCTGGGACACTGCTGGACAGGAAAGGTACAGTATGTGTGTGATTTGGGAATCAAGTGTAGACATGCTTGGTTAAAATTCTTAATTATGGATGTTAAGTTACAGTTTAATCTTCATTAGTGATTATTATACTTTGCTTTTATAGAAAATGGTCGCCGTTCACAATTTGGAGTCTGTAAGAGTTTTTTATTTATTTATTTTTTATTTTTTTAAAGAGCAGGTCATATGGATTTTTGAAAAATATCTCTTTTGCAGTTTATAATGTAGCTATCCTTAAATGAAAACAATCTGCAAAGTTGTTAATAAAAAAAAACAGTGCATGATAAATAAAGATAGTGTCTCAAAAGAGAGAGTCGATTCTGAATCGCCTTAACGAGTCGTCATATTTTCGAATCTTTTGCCCGTTACCGGTATATACGTCATTGGGTAACACATTTGCATAATCCTGCCTGCCCGCGAAATAAGAACGGAGTCTGACCTGCCCACAAACACTTCCGCTAGTTAGTGTGTTTACATGTTGAGAAGACACTGTGTTCAAGGATACCACAGAAATACAATTCGAACCTTTTGTTGTGTGCATGTCATTTTACCAAGGACTGCTTCTCTAATCTTGGCTTTTATCTTCGTTGGCTTCTAATCTTCTTTATTTGGACTAACAAGCTCTCCGAACCACAACCTGTAAGTACGATTGATGCGTTGTGTACATTTTCATTTGAGTGCTCAAAATATCAAGTTTTTGTGCTAATATGTGATGTACACCTAGTGCAGCTTTAGGTTTCCAGATAAAGCACGATATTACTGTCTTTCTGAAGTAGTTCTGATAATTTGCTGTGAACCCAGTATTTCCTAAGAATGTGTCGATTAATGTAGACTGACGTTGTTATGCACCGGCAGCTATAGGGTTAATGCGGGAGAGACGAGCGAGTTAGTTAGGCTGCTGCGCCTGTGATACAGCTATTCTGCGTTCTGATTAAAAGTTAAGACACGGAGCGTCTTTAGTCTGTCAATCTTCAAATATTACAGTAGACATATTTTGGTTTACAAACTGTATTGTTTCAACAGTTAGTCACGTTAGAGCTCGGCTAACGTATCCACCATTATTGTTTTAAGTGTTCACAGTATAGCAGCTGTGGGCATGATTCGCTTGCATAAGTGTTTTGTATTTTGTTATTATTATAAGAACGGATTGGAGCACTATATTATCGTTTTGTGTAAAGGTGCTTTGTCAATGGTAGCGCTCGCTAACTTGCTCAAGGACTCCTCTCTGGGCCAATCACAGCAGGCTTGGTCAGCTGACCAATCAGAGCAGAGTAGACTTAAGGAAGGGAGGGGTTTGCTCCGAACTTGCTTGGAACGATTAGAACTCGTTTAGAACTCGTTTAGAACTCATTGGCAAATGACTCTAATATTAAATTTATATTCTGAGAAAATTACAATGTTTTCTGACCTGATGCATTTAAACATGTTGTAAGGGACTCCAACACAATATTAGGACACTTTAAAATACCATATGACCTGCTCTTTAAGAATTTTTTTCAGCAAGGATGCATTACATTGGTGAAGAGATATTATATACATTTATAATGTTACAGAGTTTGTATATATTGTTTTTTTTTTTTCAAATGAAAAAAACTACTTTTTTACCTTGTGATGCCTTACCATCACAGGAATAAATGACATTTTATAGTATATTTAAAAAGAAAACTATATAAATAAGTATTTTACTCTATTTTTGAACAAATAAATGTACAGCCTACAAATGTACAGCGCG
>NW_015542337.1:211542-216245 GCF_001515605.1 Sinocyclocheilus anshuiensis | reverse complement strand
TCCCCCCCCAAATAAAATAAATAAATCAATAGAATAAAAAAATAGAATCCAACTACGTTGAAAAAATCCCAAACATTTGAACCGTAGTGTAGACCGCCAGGATTGTCTCAAGAGTCCTGTTAAATGTTTTTTCAGTGTAGTCCTCTTTTCAGTGTAGTTGATGTACCACATGTTCCATGTTGCTACAGACAATAAATTCTGACTCTGGTGCATTTACTGTAAACACATTTGCTGTTTATGCACACAATGGAATATTAGCAGGCATGCAGGTGTAGGGTTAAACATTATGGCCCGATTTCATATACAGGGCTTAGCCTAAACCAGGATTAGCCCGTAGTTCAATTAGGACATTTAAGTAATTTTTATAAACATGCCTTAGAAAAAAGCATTAGTGGTGTGCATCTTAAGACAAATCAAAGGCACTGACATGTTTTAAGATCAGTCAGTGCAAGTTTCTTTCAGTTGAAACATTACATTTTTGTCTAGGACTAGGCTTAAGCCTTGTCTGTGAAACCGGGGGTAAATATATATTGGGTTCTTTAGTATGTTTGTTACTTGATATGTAACCTATGTAACTGGTTCGAGCCCCGGCAAGGACAGGAAGCCTTTGTGTGGAGTTTGCATGTTCTCCCTGTCTGTGTGGGATTACGCCGGGTACTCCGGTTTCCTCCCACAGCCCAAAGAAATGCAGGTTAGGTTAATTGAACACTCTAAATTGTCCCCAGACGTGTGTATAAAGACAAGACTTGTGTACGGATCGACTTGTGTATGGATTAACTCAGTGGTTCTCAAACTTTTTTGGTCGCGCCCCCCCCTTTAAACCTATGCTGCTGCTGCATAGGACACACACAGGCTTTCCTCCTCACCAACGACATTAAACACTGTGTCTACACCGGACGCGAGCGGCAAAATACAGTAGAACCCATTATAATCAGTGACGTTGTGAACACTGGATGCGGCACGACACGCCAAATCCCCAACAGTAAACTGATGCCTTGTTCTATTTATGATGTACTGACACAAGTTAAAATGATTTGCAACGGTTGCTTTGTCGTGTCCAGTGTAGAGCTGGTGCGACGCGACAACTGTAGCGTCCGGTATAGACACTGTGAGTGAAGCCGAGAGCAAGATATGCCTCGTCATATTTTCTGCATTTAGCTTTTGAATAGCCAGCACCTATCTGGGTCTGTGCGACTTCATGTATGGCTTTAGCATGCTAAAGATACACTACTTTCAAAAGCTACATTTATTTGCTCAAATGCAGTAAAAACAGCAATATTGTGAAAGTACAAATTAAAAAAAAAAAACTATTTGGACTGTTTTAAAGTTTAACTTATTCCTGTGATGGCAAAGCTGAACTTTTCAGTGGCCGTTTGGCATTCTTTACCCATAGTGCATGTTGACGTTACTTTAAGGTATATCGCTGGAGTCCCAACGCTTTAGAAATGGCTTTATAACCTTTTCCAGACTGATAGATCTCAATTACTTTCTCATTTGTTTCTGAATTTCTTTGGATCTCGGCATGATGTCTAGCTTTTGAAGATCTTTTGGTCTACTTCACTTTGTCAGACAGGTCCTATTTAAGAGATTTCTTGATTGCGAACAGGTGTGGCAGTAATCAGGCCTGGGTGTGGCTAGAGAAATTGAACTCAGGTGTGATAAACCACAGTTTTAACGGGGGCAAACACTTCTTCACACAGGGCCATGTAGTTTTGGATTTTGTTTTCCCTTAATAAAAACCTTCATTTAAAAACTTCATGTTGTGTTTACTTGTTATCTTTGACTAATATTTAAATTTGTTTGATCTGAAACATTAAAGTAAAATAAGAAATCAGGACACACCACTGTAAGTATATAAACTTGTTTCTCTTCTACAGGTTCCGCAGCATCGCCAGGTCATATTTTCGCAAAGCACATGGAGTGCTACTGCTGTACGATGTCACATCTGAGAGCAGTTTCCTGAATGTTCGTGAATGGGTGGAACAGATTCGGGTACAGTCTTATATTTTAGCGAGTTTGTTTTCTTTGTTTCGTTTGTAGACTGTATTCTGTAAACTTTGCCTAACAGGAGTCAACGGATGAGGACATCCCAATGTGTGTAATAGGGAACAAGGTAGATTTGAGGGCAGAGAGGCCAGAAGGAAGCTGTGTGAGCGCATTCCATGGTGAAAAGCTTGCTATGGTGAGTCTTGAGTCTCAGATTTATATGGGAAGAATGTAAAAACCACCATGCCAATCCTAATTTGCTGTGCATTATAGTCTTATAATGCCCTGTTCTGCGAAGCAAGTGCTAAAGAGGGGACGAATGTCATCGAGGCAGTTTTACATTTAGCAAGGTAAGAAACCACATCAGTTCTTGCTCATTCTAACACGTAAGTGTTTTCAGGCTATAAATGTCTTATGCATTATCACAGAGAAGTCAAGAAACATGCTAAACTGGGGCGAAGATCAGAGTCACGGGTTAAGCTCAGTCTTCATAAAAGGAAGAAGACGCTGAGCAACTGCTGTGGAGTCTAAGTCATGCAGAGATCGTTTATGGTGGAGTCATGAACACTGACCTTAACTGAGGCAAGTGAGGCCTGCAGTTCTTCGGATGTTGTTGTGGGGTCTTTTGTGACCTCTTGGGCTGCGTTTACACTGCAAGTCTTAATGCACATCCGATCTTCTGACCATATCCGATTTTTTGGCACGTCTGTTTACATTCACCTTAGAAAAACCACCATGCCAATCCTAATTTGCTGTGCATTATAGTCTTATAATGCCCTGTTCTGCGAAGCAAGTGCTAAAGAGGGGACGAATGTCATCGAGGCAGTTTTACATTTAGCAAGGTAAGAAACCACATCAGTTCTTGCTCATTCTAACACGTAAGTGTTTTCAGGCTATAAATGTCTTATGCATTATCACAGAGAAGTCAAGAAACATGCTAAACTGGGGTGTAAAACAGAGTCACGGGTTAAGCTCAGTCTTCATAAAAGGAAGAAGACGCTGAGCAACTGCTGTGGAGTCTAAGTCATGCAGAGATCGTTTAATTGTGATTTTATGCTTTTTAAAATAACTAAAATCCTGTCCTTTTTTAGAAAAATGTAAAAATTTTTTTTTTTTTTTAATGCAGTTAGCACTTTTAAGAGGTTTTTAGACATGGATGCTTCCTTGGTGTCTTTAGGCACACTGATCAAATGTATACTTGTACATTTGCCTATTAATGATCAAATTCATTTCAGGGTTCAGTGTTTATTTAAATTACTTTTTATTTATGTTAGAATTGAATTACTGTTGCATTGAAGGATGTTTATGTAAATGTTTCTAACGTGTTAAATAAAAGTTTTAGATCGGATTTAAAGTCTAAATCAAAGGTCTGGAAGCCGTTAATCTGATGTAATTTGCAGGGGGAAAGTTTTCTCTAGTATTTTGACATCTCTGAAAGAAAGCAAACTCGGATTTGAGCTACACTTTATTCAACAGTTTTGAGTAAAGGAAAGCAAATGAGATCTAAAAATACAAGAGTACGTGATTGCAAGATGGGTTTTGTGGGTCTGTTAGTCTTGGTTTTTACATGGTAAATACTGACCAAGAAAAGTAAGACTTGTACACAGTTAAGTAAATGCCCAATCAAACTAAATTAGTACAATACAAAAAGGGTTTTAAATCAAAGTACAAACAATGGTACTGCTGAATCTAGACCACAAAAAAAACAATATAGTCTAATGACACCAACAAACCCTTCGGACAATCCTAAGCTATTATTGTTGATGTCTTCTATTTGGCTTTAGAGTCCATACTTTCATTGGCTTTCTTTTGCTTCTGTTGCATTATTTCTGCATCTCTAAAAAGTAGGGATGCACCGATACCACTTTTTTCAGGTCTTTTGTGACCTCTTGGGCTGCGTTTACACTGCAAGTCTTAATGCACATCCGATCTTCTGACCATATCCGATTTTTTGGCACGTCTGTTTACATTCACTTTAGACACGACTGCTGTCCGATATCTGTGTTTACATTAATTCCCACGCAAAAGGATTGTCTGCAGTGATCGCTTTACTATGCACATGGTAGACCCTCGGGTTTTAAATGGGCGTGCTTTTAAAATTATTTATATAATTCACGTCGAATGGCCATTATTATTTGCCAGGATGGACAACGGCTGTCATGGATGTTTTGCAGCACAAAATCTGACTGAACGGATAAAGACCGGAAAATAACGGTAATTTTAATTTGTTAGACTATTTTATCTACAGCTCGTTAGAGGTAGAATTCCTTAGTGAAATAAAGACGATATTTATTGAAATTAATTCGAATTGAGAGAGAGAACGAACGCATGCACCCACGTGTGAGCGATCGTGAAGCATTGCAAACAAGCTCGTCGGTTTAATTACAAAAACTGCTAAGTTATCACCTCATTGCTGAGAAATATATGTAGCTTTTAGCTGTTGTATTTTCAAAATTCACGGAGCGGGGGTTGAAAACCAGCTCCTGAATGTGCAATCTCTTACTATAAAAAGTTTCCATCTCAATAAAATGCGAGCGCTACAGAGCACGCCGGCATTAAAACGCCATTAAAAATCTTTGAGCAAACGTGCCGCCCTTGCATTGGGAGTTCTGTGGAGAATCGGATGTGTGTTTAGACGTAGGTCGGATGTCCAGATATCAGATGTGTATCCGATTAAAATCCACATTTGGAAGTGGCTCAGATCGGATGCAAAAAAA
>NW_015542337.1:210852-211366 GCF_001515605.1 Sinocyclocheilus anshuiensis | reverse complement strand
AGTTAAACGGAGTCAGAACAAATTCAGCTTGATAATGTTAGATAACTTTGATAGAAAGGTATATAATAGATTACAATCAACCAAAAATTAGATGGCTGTTAGTATGACAATATTTACACAACTATCAATACTTGGTTGGGCATGCTGTCATCCAGCTTCATGCAAACCTGAGCTTCAATTTTTTTTTTTCCCCAGACTCTGTCTGAATAATTTTTGGTATTGCAGCGGCTTAGTTCTGTAATCACGCTCTTTGCTGTAGTAATGCAGGGAACCACTCGTTATAAATCTCCTAACTGTGATATTTTCAGAAATAAGTCACGTTTTTTCACCTGAAACGTGCTGCGATTTATATTCCAGAAAGTCGTGTATGCCCAAGGTTAAAAATAAATGACTTTTATAGTGAATGCCCCTATAATCTTGCCCCATCCTATTTTTATGAGTTCGTTTTAATCCAAATGATGCGTGTGCTAAGTGAGTGAACATCAAAGATCACACAGAATTGAGCTCTCTCTCT
>NW_015542337.1:202110-210291 GCF_001515605.1 Sinocyclocheilus anshuiensis | reverse complement strand
GTCGGTGTTTCTTTGTCTGAATATGGCGCTTATCACATGCTGTGTGGTATCGGCGTTTGGTATCGGGGCATTTTAACGCGTACGAGTACAGGAGCTCAGTATCGGTGCATCCCTACTAAAAAGGTTAAAAAAAATACATGGAAGTTAATAACAGCAGTAGAGTGTCCCACAACATTTTAAAGTACAATTTCCAATACACATACTCTTAGGCTGATGATACATGGGGCAACTTTTTGAGCAATGTTGCTGTCAACAGGCAACCAGGTGAGACACAGGGCCCACGGCCGATCTAAATTATGTAGACAAATTTGTTACCCATTCTCAGTGGGAAAGTGCCCAAGCAACATTGCTCAAAAAAAAAAAAAAAGTTGCCTGGCAAAATTGCTCAAAGTTGCCCCGCGTATCATCAGCCTTAGAAATTAAGCAACACATCAATGGTAGTTTATTCCTCTCATTATTAAAAAGAAGCTGCATCTAGCTTAAGTTCTGTTAGTGTCTGGGTATTGTAGGTTACCTCTGCTTTCTGGCAGCAGCAGATAAACATCGTCACTTCTCTTGCCCTTTTGCATATTTTGCTGCTTGGCATTTTTCTGGTGAGCAAGTTCACACTGATTTCCCCCTAAAGAGGACACGGTGCTGAAATTAAATATCTGATCTGACTGACATCTCATCTCAAGATGTTTCAATCTCAATTTAACCCTAAAAAGCCTACTGTGCCATAGGATATATGGTTTTCTAAGGCCTCTAAATGATCAATGTCATTTTATTGGAAAACCTGTTGTACACAATCTTCAACATACCTTCAGCCCTCGGTTCATAGTTTTTAGTATGTTAAAAAGCCTTTTAGCATAGTTCTATAAACAAGTCCACCTTCAGGTCATTACACACATGCCGTTTTTTTTCATGTGAAATATTAATATTGTCAGTAATATTTCAAAAACTTCATTTACTAGACAAGCAAATTTATTATTCAGAACGCTTTTTTTCCCTTTTAAGAAAATTGTTAATGGTGTGAGGAACCAGAAATCTGTCAGTCATCATTGCATTGTTTTGCCAACCACAATGAAAACTACAGAGCTTTCACCACAAAACTAAACCCTTAAATGCCATCTTTACTAAGGTAAGGAGATACAGAGTGACAATTGAGATTTATATGCATTTTGTGTAGGTGGATAGTTTGCTACACTGTTATAAAAATCTCACTGGTTCAGAAGCTATCACAATTTTATTTACTTTTGTCCATTACACACACAGTTTGGACTTCTGAATATATATATATATATAATTTATTAATTTTTTTTTTTTTTCCACGAGTGTGAGCTCCATATTCTCACAATATCATACTATATACTCATAAGCCATAATATGATATAAAACACACAGGTTCAATAAACTGTTACATAAAAAAATGAATAAAAAATAATTGCTGACTATTATTTGTCAAGATTTGTCATCTCATCATTTGAGATTTTTCTTTCCACTTTTTCAACTTTAGTTAGTCTGTAATGTTGCTGTTTGAGCATAAAAAAATCTGCTAAATTACAAAACTCAAAGTCCAAATCTAAAGGAGATATTTTATTTAAAGGGTCATATGATGCGATTTCAAGTTTTCCTTTCTCAAAATAATGTTTTTTGAACATTAAAGCATGTCAACATATTCTGTTACACCAAATACACAAAATAATGATTTTTAAAAAAGCATCATATGACCCCTTTAACAAATCACTTTTCAAAAACTACAACGAACGACTCGTTTGGACTACAACGCCAATTTTCCGGGATTTGACGAATGGGATGAGACCTGGATGAGCTGCACTAGAGAAGGCAAGGAGTGTTATCACTACGTCGGTCGTCGGAGACACGCTAGCTTTCCCAAGGCAGACGAACTTAGAGTGGTTATAATCATCCGGGTTTAAAGCGTGCTCAAATAGACCAATTCAGAGTAGATGTCACAGTTAAGTCACTTGCAGCTGCGCTCGCATAGTGGTTGCAGAAAAACACTGGGAACAAGTGGAGATAAATGGGTAAAATCCATGGAATAAAAGAAAAAAAATTGTTTGTGCCTTTTGATGTCAAGATCGGAATGCAAATAATTTTTATAGAATACTGTTGTCAAAGACGCCATTTGAAGCTAAACGCAGACGTTGAAATTGACATACTATGGATGAAAACTGATGATTACTCTACTTTTAAAGCATAAATTCGATTTAAACAATAGGTCTACATAATATTCACATATGCTGTTCATAGGGGACGTATTGTATTAGCCCTACAGTTACAGCATGAAATATTATTTAAACCTTACTATTAGAAATATTATTTAAACCTTACTATTAACATTTTTACATTACATTTATTTACTTTATCTCACAATTCTGACTTTTTTTTCTCGCAAATGCAAGTTTATATCTCCTAATTTGGACTTTATAACTCGACTTGACTCAAAAATAGTGAGTTTGTCAAATCTGAGGGGAAAATAGCCAGAAGAGCCGAGGGGAAAAGAGAGAATGACGAGTTGTTTTTCCTTATTAGAATTGTGAAATATAATATCGGAATTGCGAGAATAAAGTGAGAATTTTAAAATATAAAATCAAATTGACCTTTTTTTTTAATTCTTTTATTCCATGGCTCCATACACTGCTGCTTGAAAACCCTCATTTTCTGCCTCCAGATAGGCTCCGCCCACAACAAACGTCATCCCTGTTTCGGATCTGTAAGACTATCCCACGCTCTAACGTCAATTTCGTCGAATAACAGTGCTTATCGCTGGGTGACAAGCTCTTGTAATATGCGGAGAACATTTTGAAAATGACATCGAATCAATATAATTTATAATCTTTTTAAACCTAATTATTTTGTACCCTATCCGTGAAATTCTCTAGCCGTAAAGGCTATCTCTCCTGGGTTTTCTGCAACCATGATGCGCGCGCATCCTGAATGTTTACAAACCTATAATTGGTCTATTGATTTGATATTGACGCAATATTCACACTGAAGCTCGCAGGCGGCTATGGTAAGGAGCATGTCAATCACAGCACATTTCGTATTTCAGAAGGCGGGCCTTCATTTGATACAGGAACTATTCGAGCCGTTCATGACAGATTGGGGAGAGAGGTGTTGCAATAAATAATGTGTTTCTCGAACAACCAAGTATGAGAGTCTGTTGCAGTACACCCCCAAAACAAAATCAAGACTTTGTAAAAGGGCATAATAGGACCCCTTTAAAAAAATACGAGTGATATGTCATTATGTGGACCGCATTTGACTCACAGATCCTGAATCATTATGATAAACTTCTCGTCAGAAATAAAACAATGTAAATAAATCCCAACAACTGTTTCAGCAGCTTCAACTGTCACAGCTGAAAGGTGTGTGCCTGATACCAACATACCATTTATGTTAATGAATTTAGGACTAATTTAATGGTGAAAATATAATTTGATGTGATGAACCCATTTGAAAACATATCGTCGTCATAACTGAATTTAAACTTTAATTCCGCCCAGTCCATTTAAATTGGAGTCCGTCAATCCCACAGGCCTCACACACCGTGACCGAGATAAGAGCTCTCATACAGGTGTGACAGCGACCTCATTTTGGTTAAACTGAACCCATGTAAGATCCGTTTATATACTCGCTGGTCATTTTTCATCAGTTTTGTCCGATTTTCATATTAGCTCACCCAAAGGGCCGCTATCTTATTATTTCCCAACCAACAAACCGATGCCTTTACTGTCTGGCGCACTGTTGCCAACTCTCGCAAGATAAATAAGCAACCGCAGCTTAAAAAACAAGCCCAATGTTTTTTTGTTGTTGATGATTTATTATCATCAATATGATTTATTATCAATTATGTATTACCAATAAATGAACCTGCAACATATTAAACCGAAACCACTCTTTTATCTGAAAAGCAAAAACAGATGTTATTTTACAAAAATCAGCAAACTGCAACAAAGTGAGAACAAAAAACTCATCTCCAATCACATGTGAGCAGAATAGGATTGGAGAGATGGAAAAGGAGAAAAACACAAGAGCTTCAAAGGGGAACTGTAACATAGCCCCAAAAAACCGCAACCCGGGATTTTTTCACGCAACTTTACAAAAAAAGAAGCCCAAAGTCGCGTATAATACGCGGACATGGCAACTATGGTCTGGCGTCAATTTCAAACTTCTTGAAGAATCCACAGCATCGCGAGATCTTTCGGCACAGGAGGCAGTCGTTTGATTGGATGCGACACGTGACGTCATAGCTTTCAGTCACGTGACCGGCTCGAAGACCTGGAGGGCAAAACATCCATAGAACTGCAGCACAAGCCTGTCAATTTTCCATCTGTTTCACAGCCGCAAATATTTAGATCACCTCTCAAAAGAATAAAACAAAGGTATGTGAACAAAATGCAAGTTTTGTCCATTTGCAATCCTTATTAAGCACCCGCGGCATTATTTCAATCAGTGCGACAAAAGGTTGTAAAAACACTTAAAGTGCCTTAATATATTTAAAACCGTAATATTCTCTATATTAATGATGCATAGTTTACATAGGCAAGCAGATGAGGCCGGAGTATGAACGCAATCGAATCCGCTTAATGGTTCAGTGTTTTCCTTCTAATGGTTTTCTATGGGAAACCATTTAACGTGAAACTTTGCACATTGCGTTTATATTCTGGCTTCATCTGCTTGCCTGTACACAATATACGTAATCCATAAGGTGTTTACTGAATTTCGCCTTTTAATATCTGCGTTTTACTACATTACTACTTAATACAATCTGCGTAAAAAATAACTGGCGGTCAGTGGAGCAAAGCTTCGTTTTGCCCTCCAGGTGGGCGTTCCTAAAAGGGTGTGACGTCGCGTGAAAACTATCAATACTCAAGATTGTTTTGTGGAGTATGTGCAAGAAACTAGTGTATTTGATGTGCTTTTATTTTATTATGAATGACATTTTGAAATGTAAAAAAATGAAATGTTTTAAAGTTTTAATTATTTTATTATGAAAATACCATAAGTGGGCTCTTTGCAGACCAAATTTCTTTTTAATGTTATAAATGACTTTATACATTAGGAACAAACTAAAAACGTGTTTTAAAAGCACTGAATTGTACTTTATTTTTTTTGGTCTGGCAGTGTTGGTTGTTTTGTTCTTGTAGCATTTAATTAAAATATGTATGTATATTTATTTTTAGGGTTATCATAATTAAAAAAAAAACAATATAAATAATACAATTTGAAACTGGAATTTTGGTAATTGTAGATGTGGTGTTGATATGTTTGTGGTATTGTTTCCTTGATATTAAATCAATAAAAAAAGCTAAAGGTTGGGGTAGAGAATGATGCCTACGAGCTACAGGCACAGGTTAGCAAAAAAATTACATGACATTTTTATTGATTTTGGGGTGAACTAAAATAAGACATATCTAAACTTAGTTGTTTAATGCTTTTTTTTAAAGCATTTTAAGTCATCATGAGCCCCCCTGCTATGTTTGCCGAACTACTGCTTTAGACTATTTTTTCTTATTGTGACCTTTAAAAAAAAAGCCATCAATTAAAACACATTCCTGTATTTATTTTTTATTTTTCGGCACTCAAATGACCATAGCAAAGCAAAGCAGAACTGACACTTCAGCCATTCATCTGAGATATGCCACCTGCGCTGTTCAGAGACAATGCCTTCATCATGATACAACAGTCAGCGACAGAATCTGTGATTCTCCTCTAACATGTCACACCAACTGGTTTGGGCAACAATAGATTAATCAGCCATCGTATTAGATCCTCTGTACAGATGAGTCACCGTTCAGTCTGTTTACAGGAGTGCCAGAGTGTGGAGGAGGACAGAGTAATGCTCATACCCAGGAAACTGAACCCTGGAGTGCCAGAGTAATTGTGTGGGTTAGTATTCAAGGCCGGATGTAGTTACATTTCTGTGAGCAGCTGTAGAGTCAACATGAAATCAAAACGGACCTTATTTACTTCCCTAATGCCTTTTCCTGGTGTCATTCATTATGAATGATTCGTTATTTCACAGAATTTTTCAAAAATTTTTACCCATAGTCCAACACAATATTCAAACAACTCCCCATTTAAGGTGATATATTTCCTCTGGTATTTCAGCTGCAATTATGACAAAGCTGCTTGTTTTGTCTTTCTTTCTCTAAGAACTGAATATTTAAAAAAAAAAAAATTGAAGGGGGGAGATAGTGAATGCTAAAACAACTTCGGTGAAGAATATTTTAATATATGTTAATTATGGTATTATGTATATTTTATTCATTATAATATATTAACATTTATCATGAAACAATTCTAATAGCTGAAGAGCCATTTAAAAATGGTCTTAGATTTATATTTCACAATTTGAAAGTAGAATGGGTTTAGAAATTAATGTTGTAATGCTGATTTTATTTTTATTCTGTTAGTCCTTTTGTCATCAAATAGATAAAATATAAGTAACAGTTTATTAATTTGTTGTATAGCCATATTGTTCATCTACAGTTTGAATGTTGTTTTCTGCAACATTTTGGTTGTAAATGTAATATTAATTTCTTGTTAACTTTTTAATTTCTACACACGTTTTGTATTTTTCATCCCTGACTTTTCTACCATAATGATTTAATGGCAGCTGTTCCCCTAAATTCCAGTAATTAACATGTCATGTAGCAGAAAGCAAAACAAAACGCCAAACATATTAACACTAGTGTTTTTATTGCAAGTAGTTTAAATGCATTTGCCTTGCCCTTTTTTTCTGTTTTGCATAAGTTGGTGTGCCACAGGTAGAACCGCCCATAAAGCTGCTCTTTAAACAGTTCAATGCATTTTTCCTTCGTCCCTTAGCAGCTCTGTGGAATGTTTGTTTGTGAGACTTGTAGTTAATTTGCAAGTAGGTCGAGAGAGCTAGTTCCGTGCGGTCAGAACCACAGATGTGACTAAACTGCCCAAGGCCACCACCAGAGCTCCAAGCAGAAACTTCCAAGAAATTTCCTGAAAGAGTAAGAAACGAGATCAAACAATGGCGGACTTGGACACCAGCTCTGGCACATTTTAAAAGGCCCTTTCCACCACTTTTATTCTCTTCACTAGGTGGTAGTCAGTCACTTACAAACGGCTTCTTTTTGGGATGAGGTGTCAGAAAGGGCGCTATGTTTTCGCCGAACATTTCAGTTGGTTTAGCTTGCCAACTCTCGGTCTCACTTTCCCCCGCCTGTCTTTTTACCAACTTGGACAGTTCAGCATGAATAGTCTATAAAAATACAATATGAAGAAAAAATATTAGCATTCAAACTCGTAATACAGAGTAAAAAAACAACAACTTTTTTAATCTTTGTAGCCTACAGCTCTGTGGAAAAATAAGGTGGTCCTGCACTTTCTAACACTGACCAACAGATGGTGCCATTTCACCGTCTGCAAGCTGCGTTTATTGTGTAGTACTGGATTATACATTTTTATGACCTCTTTGTTATCAGTGCGAGAATCTGGTATGTGACTGAAATCACTTTACTGAGCTTTTTATAGCCTATTCTTTGCTACTTTAACACCATGCCGATTTTGAATTTGAAATCTTAATGTTTTCCACTTTTAGTGAGTAAAGATTTACATAGGCCTACACGTGTATTTTAAAGGGGTCATATGATGCGATTTCAATTTTTCCTTTCTCTTTGGAGTGTTACAAGCTTTTGGTGCATAAAGAAGATCTGTAAAGTTGCAAAGACTAAAGTCTCAAATCCAAAGAGATATTCTTTATAAAAGTTAAGAGTCAGCCATACCTACCTAAAACGGCTCGTTCTAACACGCCCCCACATATCTACCTCACTATGTGGGAAGATTTGCATAATGCCGCCCAAATGTTCACGCAAAGAAAGAAGGCATAACTTTTATTCTCACTGTAGTATTGTTGCCGCTTTCCGCCATGTCCTGAAGACGCTGTGTGCTTCGTTGTGAAAACGAAACTACTTTGTTTGGTCTTCCAAAAGAGGACGATATCCGCTTCGTCATGCCTAGAGCTGATCCGTGCTGGAATACATCAACTTAGTGCTGTGGATCGCCGGAACGATTCGTTCACCGTGGACGAAGCCCGGGGTCGTCACATGTGCTTGCCGCTCCTTCGTCGGATCCGCCGGCTGCGCCGTTCTCAACCCCGCCGCCGCTGCTCACTTTAGCCCGGCCTCAGCTCACACTAAGCCG
>NW_015542337.1:201435-201746 GCF_001515605.1 Sinocyclocheilus anshuiensis | reverse complement strand
AACCCAAATATTCAGATGTGTCCAGCACATTTTATGGAGGACACATCTGAATATTTGGGTTGAACTGTTCTGGAACAGTGTTGTAAATACAACTTAACGACTGATTTGTAGTCGTGTCCTCTTTTGGAAGACCAAACAAATTAGTTTCGCTTTCAAGTGAGCTGAGGCCGGGCTAGCGTGAGCGGAAGCCCCGGCTTAGTGTGAGCTAAGGCCGGGCTAGAGTGAGCTGAGGCGGCGGGGTGGAGAACGGCGCGCCCGGTGGATCCGACGAATGAGCGGCAACCACATGTGACGACCCCGGACTGGACTCC
>NW_015542337.1:193470-201411 GCF_001515605.1 Sinocyclocheilus anshuiensis | reverse complement strand
CGTCCTCTTTTGGAAGACCAAACAAAGTAGTTTCGCTTTCACAACGAAGCACACAGCGTCTTCACGACATGGCGGAAAGCGTCAACAAAACTACAGTGAGACTAAAAGTTACACCTTCTTTTTTTGCGTGAACATTTGGGCGGCGTTATGCAAATCTTCCCACATAGTGAGGTAGATATGTGGGGGCGTGTTAGAACGAGCCGTTTTAGGTAGGTGTGGCTGACTCTGAACTTTTATAAAGAATATCTCTTTGGATTTGAGACTTTAGTCTTTGCAACTTTACAGATCTTCTTTATGCACCAAGAGCTTGTAACACTCCAAAGAGAAAGGAAAAATTGAAATCGCATCATATGACCCCTTTAAGAGACTGCTAAAATCAGAAGTATATAGCAACACATGTATTACCACGTTTTCCATCGCATGCCATCTCTGACTCTATGATCCTAATTTGAATTTTGCAATGAGTTCCCTCCTGAGGGAATGTTTGCTTTTTGCCCCGCCATCCAGACGGGGTGTCATTATAGGAACAGCAGATATTTTAGTTTTGTCTAGACAAGGCTCACTCTTCACCATGAGCACTCTGGGTCAAAGCATAGTGTGAGGGGACCTGAGGTCAATCACAAAATCACTCATCAGCAGGCCCAGACACAATCTGTGAAATGTCTTTGCTTCATTCTTTCTTATATCATGCCAAATTTGACAAATATTTTTTTAATTTATCTTTGTTATTGTAATATAACATTTGGGAGATATATATACACAAGTGATATGTATTGTATATGTATATATATATATATATATATATATATGCATACTGCATTATGCTTTCATGGAGTTGCATGTTGTGCAACTTTATAATAAAACCGATAGAGACATGACATTTTGTTATTATTATTTTATTTTTTTTAGCAGAATGGGCCATTATATTATTCAGTTTGTTCTGTTTATTGTTTCTTAAATGTCATAAACATTCACAGTGTATACAGTGCTGATTCACTTTTTTGGAAGGCTAGTGTGTATGTCTGTGACTTTGAGTCCGTGTACTGGCTCCAGACAGCTCTAATCTTGGTGGCTGCTCTGAGGATTTGACAGATTCTCAAAGGCGTGACAGAACAGGTTTTGGTTCTGTGGATTGTAACGCAGCACAAAACTCATTCTCAGATATTATTAGAGTCTAGCTGTAGAAACAAATATTTGCATGTTCACTCAGATATTGTTTGCATGCACTCGTATGTTGAGTGGAATTTCTCAGGACAGGTTTTCACTTCCTTGTCTTAAGTTTGTGTTGAATGTTCAAACAGACCAGTCGGGAAACTGATATGTATATGAAATGCAAACACATTAGGAAGACATTTAAAAAACTGTCTTAAATAGATCCACAATGCATTCTCTGTTTTGGTACTCATTTAAAATCATTTTGGAATGTGTTTACTAATGAACATTGGAAGCTTAATATAATAATAAAGCACCTTTTGGCTTCAATGCAAACTTCATTCTTGACCCACAGTGAGTATGAGTTGGCATTGAATTTGAAATAAATAACACTTGTTCCTGTTAGGCCAGGTTTTTCCCAAAGGTCAGTTGATCTGTAAATAGCTGCTAATGGGATTTTCTGTTGCCAGCTCACGTGAAATTTAGATGTGTTCAGGAGATACGGTTACACCTCTCACCTTAGTGGACGGCTCCAGTTTCAAAGCCTTTTTCAGGGTCTCCATGGCCTCCTCATACTCACCCCTGTCCGATAAAAGCTGCAGACACATTTTACATTACCAGATTACAGTAAATATGACTCTTTGTTTTTGAAAAAAGTACAATCCAGATGGAAATATAAACCCATCATGTATGAACTGTAAATGATCTCAGTGCCTAGTTTGTTGAATAATATTCATCCATACCTTCCCTTTCCTGAATAACGCTTTGACATTCTGGGGATCCAGGAACAGCACATCTCGACTGGTGTGCAGCGCCTCGTCAAACTGTCCAAGCTTCAGCTGTGCTGCTGCCAGGTTATTCAGACACTTTACCCGGTAGTCGTTCACCTCCTCATCTTCCTCCTCTGCCGCACAGCTTTGACTGTCTACAGGAGGACACAATTGTACAGCCCCTTATAACCACGCTGTGGCAATGTATAACACTAAAGAAAACATTAAACACAATTAAAAATGTGTTTGCTTATGGATCAATCCAGTGTAAATGGCATTGTACATTAGTTAGTGGCCTCAAATCTGATTGGTCGAGCAGTGTTCCAACAGTGCTGATATAACAGTTCAACTGCACTGTGACTTCACTGTTTGTTCCAGAGAGACTGTCAGTCTGTGCATTTGTGGTAGGGATTTCACTGTAGAAAATAAACACCAACTTCAACTTAAAAACTTAAGTTCGGTTGCTGGCTTAAAGTCCCCATGAAATCAAAATTAAAGTTTTTTGGGTGTTAGTATCAATATGTTAGTCTTAAGGTTATCTATAAGGCAATGTGCTCCAAAACAGTGACAAAATTCGCATTTAGAAGATATAAGCATTCAAAGCTTGCAGTTCGTCACTTCCGCCAAAACGGCTCAATTTTTTTTTTTTGACGTCACATCGTACTTCAGCTTCTCATTAAACTTTGTCCAATCAAATGCTCTCTAGAATCCGAAGCGCCCGCCCCCTACACTATAAAATAGACGCTGAAGCCGCGGCTGAAATCGGTCACTTGTCCACAGAATTAGTATTTTCTGTACAGTGAATGGCACGTAGTGCACTATATAGGGGACAGGGAACGATTCAAACAGTGTAAATATGCTTTCCATTGAGGAAAAAAAGAAGTCTGGTTTCACGCTGTGTCACGCTAACCACCGCACACACACTCTGGTCCGGTCCAGAGACACCATAGCACGGAGCGGATCACATGCGCGAGTCGGCACAGACCACAAAATGTATCGGAGCTATTTGAATTCTACACAGAATGCTATATTTTATAGAAATATGGATGAGATTGTGGCTGGCATACCCTGTCAAATGTGGCTTTACGGAGCTCAATGGCTCTGAACGGCTCTAGCCCAAGCTGTGATATAAACGAATGCTATTGGCTATTTTAAAAAGGGGCGGGGCTGCTTGATATGTCCCGCCCTGTCTTCCTGTTTCAGTTAAAATGACGTCAACACATAGAGTAATGCTGCCTGTTTCTAAGCATTTCAGGGGACCTTTAAAAAGTAGAATCAAATTGGCTGTACAAATCATTCCAACTTACACTGAAAAAAAATGTTTCTTTCATCCACTTAAAAAAATGTAGGGTAAGCTATTTATTTTTCATTGGCTCAAGTCAAGTCAAAAAATATAGATGTGAATCATTACCCTACATTTTTTTTAATTGGATGAATGAAACATTTTTTTAAAGTGTATATTAAACTGGAAAAAAAAAAACAGTTGAATTGAAACCAGTAGGTGGCGAAAAGTGGCTGTCTTTAGGAGTAAGATTCAGTCCATTTGTTCAAAAATATGATTCACTCAGGAACTAAACAAGTGACTGTTTTTATGAGTGGGTTATCGAATCATTCACTCAACCGATTTTTTTAATAATAGCTACTGGTTCATTCAGGGACTGTCTTTATCAGTGAATCATTGAGTCAATCGGTAAACCGTTCAACAACTGATCTGGGAACGACATATTGTTTGTTTCTCAGAGAAAAAGTAATTGGATATAGGCCTACAGTGGTTTAGTTTGGATAACACACTCTGCCAATTACCTGGCAATATTGTGCCTAAATGTAGGTAGGCATAACTCATTATTAACTAATATGTTTGTTTTTTTTAACTCTTATAATATCACACTTGCAACTGGGCAGCACTTGGCCACTGATATTTGGGAGTCAATTATAATGAGTTGGCACAGAATGCGTTTTTGCATTTAAAACATGAAATGCAAGGCATGACATGCAAAAAAAAAAAAAAATGGTCTCGAATGCGTTTTTTTTTTTTAAGTTATTTTATTCTAAGCGCCACGTTTTTAGAACGCCACGTCATATGTGCGAGAGTAGTTTAAAAAGTCCATCTAGCAAGTGTTTACAATGGAAAAGCAATGAAATGGGATGCAAACGCATTCGATGTGAACGTTCCCTTACTTGTAGAGCTTGCTAATATATATTTTGTGTATGGGTTAGTGATTGCCAATTGCAAATATAGCCTACAGTAACAATTTGTATTGAATATCACTGTATGCAGAGGGTCTTCGTGTTTGTTTGCTACAAAATCGTTTCTCTAAATAATTTAGAAAAATTACTAAGTGGCTAATGAGATAGAAATGTATGAATGTAGGAAAATATTGCGTAGAAAATGAAGGAGAATCTAATATGTGATGCTTGAGTGGTCAGTGGAGACTGTGGTGATGTGGAGATCACTTCTGCATGTGTGGTCATTATCAGTGTCTATAATCCAAAGCGGTGCTTTGCACTTTACTGTCTCATTACTGTCAAACGTTCCTCTCGAGACGGACCAGGCTTTCCAGCAATTACCATGATTAAGGAGGTGGAAATAACATGTAGATTTATTACGTTTGATTAGCGTAGGGTTTAATAAGAGCGTTACTCGGGGTGGTCACAGCTTGCAGACATGACTGAGCATTCCGATGACATGATTATTGATCAAATAGATTAGCTGCTGAGCTGCTAGAACTGCTCAGAATTGAGAGCTATTATAGGGTTTTTCTCCATCACCATTGAACGATTTATTAGATATCATGAAGTAGTGCTGGGCGGTATGACCAAAAATTTATATCACGGTATTATCATGAAGCCAATAAATATATATATATATATATATATATATATATATATATATATATAGTCTCCAGAAGTTAGCTACATTAGAATATAATAATATAATTTATATAATTTTTTTATAAACATGTTTTTGTTGGTATGTTTGAAGTTAATTAATTGTATATGTTATGTATAATATTAGAAAAAATATTAGAAATTATAATATTTATAAATAGCCTATTATCAGAACATGTCCTGTTGTTGAGATCTGTGCCCTTATGCATTTATACGCATGAAAGATTTGTGCATGTTCTGGCATGTTCCTGCTTAATGTTCCTGCATTATGACACAGGTGTTTGAAGGGCACTGTGGGCTGGATTACCATATGTGCGTGTCGTAAGCATGTCTAAAGCCATGCAGTAGGCCTGGGCTGCCATGCTGTACTCTTCCCTTTGGAAGTAGAAGTTGCCTCGCTCTCGTTTCTGGTTGCCGATGCGGATCCGTTCGGGGATGGGCAGTGAAAGGGGGTCCGGCTTTTCTCTGAAGTCTAGGAGTTGCAGCTGATACAGGAGAGGATCCCAGGCTGGTATATCAGGCTCCCTGTCAATAAAACACATACACAGCAATGAAGCACCATTCAATCACAAGATCTCAGTCCACTGAAACATCTGGTTGAATCTATCTATCTATCTATCTATCTATCTAGGTTAAGTCATGCATTTAGACAATCTTTCTCCCTCTGTAAAGATGCCCTCAGTATAAAATATGTTCATACCAAACAGATGCTTCCTAGAAATATCTATATCTATTAATTAAAATCTATTGATATATCTATTTATATATATTTTTAAAGGGATAGCTGGCTATCAGATCTATCTATCGTGTGTTTGGTTTCTCCCTGATTTCTGGCGGTTTTTATTCTGTACTTCAGTTAGCATTAGACTGTTTCTTCGATGTTGGCAGTTTATGGAAGCTATTTTTGTTCTCTCTCTCTTCTTTTAAAGTATAAGAAGAGTAAGTCTGTTATGTTTGTGCTGCGGTACTGTGGTTGGTTTTGTTTAAGAGAAGGAAAAGTGAGAGAGAGAGAGGAATGGTAGAGCTGCTGTTTTGAACACTGACTGCCTGCTGCCTGTTGAGAGGCAAAGGGCTCATGTCCATTATGTGTGCGCCGTCTTCACTTTGCCCAGATTTGAACATTAGTACTGGCAAAGGCCTCTTTAGAAGACCATATGCTCTGGCGGACTAATGTCAAAATAAAACGGTGTTCTTTCAGTGGTCTCCGGGATGGTAGAAATGAATGAACATGACATGATGGAAAAAAAACTTTGCCTGTTTTTCTGGTGAAACCATTTCTTTGAGTTAGAATGTTTTTATGTTTTGTTCCTTGGAACTCCAAAGAATTATGTGTGAAAACATAGTAAATTCAGAATTAACCTTAAAATTTCCCTTTATATATATTTTTAATAAGTTCCTTTAATCTAAGTGAATCTAATAAAGATAAAAAACTAATTTTATGGCCATACTATGAATTCCAGTGAGAAATACCTGATAACTCAGCCCATCACAAATGGCAAACATCCCTCTTTCTCTCTGATTGACTGCTTGATGCATCCCTTCTGTCACATCTCTTAGCACATCAATACTTCTGTCAATATTTATCATCCAAGGCAGTGGTTTCAAAACAGCCTTTTGCGAAATCTGTTTCATGTTTTGTGAGATATTACTTACAGAACTCATTTCCCATCCACACATGGTAATGATAATAATATGTAACCCCATTGATTTTATTTGCCTCTGCCTACACAGCATTTGCTGCAAAAGGCTGTCTAAGATCGTGAACTTGTTCGGGCTGACAGAGACATTTCAGGAGCTGAACAGAAGAGATCCCTGGGGTCCATGGGATATACCACCTTCCCCACACAACCTTATCTAGCCTTATTATTCTCAGCACTTGGTCACATGACCACACATAAATCAATAGACTGACAAATAAAAGGCCTGAAACTGAGTCGATTTCACTGTGCACATTTATTAAGTATGTTCTCATGAGATTAAACAAGATCAAGCCTGGTGTGAAAGTTTCTAACCTGCTAGATTGACACAGTTTGACGTTTTTCAGTTCAAACATGCATGTTTGTGCAGCTGGAGGTTTCCAGTGAAGTTCATGGTATTCCAGTAAATTGGAGCGTTAATATCAGAGTCAGCTGGTGAGCTGAAGTAAATCCAAGGCCTCTTCAACATAACTAGATAGCATGTAACTGTTGGTTTGTGCAACTTAATGAGATGCACAAAACACACACACAATTGGGCTATTATCAGAAGCAAAGTGAACAGTAACTCTGTAATCTAAACAACAAAAGAATGTTAAAACGCTATAAAGCATGTTAGTGATTTAACATGACAGACATTACATTTTTATTTTTACTTTTTTGGAAGTAGAAGTATGAAATAATTTATATACACTGTCATTCAGTTGTTTTAAATCACAAGTGACAGTAAAGAAAAATGTAATTCAAATGCTGGTATTTAGAACTTTCATTAAAGAATCCTAATGTATCAGAGTTTCCACAAAATATTAAGCATTTTTTTTCCAAAAACATTACAAATTCTGACAACAAACTTTTAAACTGTAGTATTTTTTTAATTAAAATTATTATTAAATAACATTTAAATTCATAAATTATAATTAAGTAACTCTTTATTTGAAGATCGTTGCATTTCTAATTATTTTAGTTATTGGTTACTGTATTACATGTAATGTTTAGTTACCCTGATGGTGTTTTGTATTTGTATGGTAACACTGTGCTTTGTCTGCACATGTTTATATGAGTCATAGTTCATGGAGTGCCAGTTTTGGTGAACTTTAATTCATCATAGGGCCTTCTGTTTTACAACCTGTATAATTGTAGGTTATCAGTATAATTTAACGTACAGAGCAGATCTGCGTAGTTAAGGTATCTTGGTACATTCAAATAACACCAGTTGATGAAACATACAACATTTTAATTATAAACAATTAAAAACTACAATAAAATATAAAAAATAAAGGCACCATAATGCCTGAAAATTTTTGTCACCAATATCTGTCAAAAACAGCTGCCATTATTGTAATGTAAATTTAACAGGATATTATAGGGCAGCTTTGTGTATGTTCATGTTTATTTGTTCATTCGCAGGTGTGTGTGTGTGTGTGTGTGTGTGTGTG
>NW_015542337.1:192693-193412 GCF_001515605.1 Sinocyclocheilus anshuiensis | reverse complement strand
GTATATGTTAGTCTGTAGATGCTGTTCAGGGTCGATTTAAGCAGTTAATCAATTACTTTAGATAGGATGTGATTGGAAGGAAGGACAGAAGGAAAAATGTTAGGTAAATATTTGATCAGTTTTCCATGATACTTGACAGCTGTTGCTTAAAGTTTATGTCACTGGTTGAGAAAACTCTTCATATATGTATAGCTTAAGACACACGTATAACTTAATTGTGTACATGCTGAGATTCACAGATTACAAAAGAAGAAGTGTGTGTCATATAATCCTTATCAGTACATTTTGTCTTCCTTGAAACCATAAAACTAATGCGCACTACTTTTAATAATATCAGCTTTTTGTCTGTATTTTGAACTAAAGAAAGTCAGTAACATTATTTGTACGTGATATCAGAGCAGAGTATAGCAATAACACCTCTAATGTTCAGCACACTTCCTTCCCTTCCTCAGTGAAATGAGATCCAGTCACTGAACCTACATTGTCATTGGCGTGCGAAGCGGATGTTAGGTGATAGCTCTGTTATATGCCACCTCATGCATATTTCAGCTGTGTAGTGTATTGACACATTTATGTGTGTCTAACAGAGTTTGTGTGTCTCTAGGGGCCAGGCAGCCAGTGCAGGCTTGAACCCAGTCATGTCACCCCTTTGCTTCTATCTTACCGTGTCTTGAGATGTCTTACACAGCTGGTGAGTTATGAGCCCCTTAGCATCTAGG
>NW_015542337.1:186785-192681 GCF_001515605.1 Sinocyclocheilus anshuiensis | reverse complement strand
TGTGTGTGTGTGTCTGTGTGTGTCTGTGTGTGTCTGTGTGTGTATATATCTCGTAGCTTCATAAAATTATGGTTGAACCACTGTTGTCACATGGACTATGCAACAATGTCTTTATACCTTTCTGGGCCTCGAACGTGCACGTTGCCTTGCTGTCTATAGAGGGTCAGAAAGATCTCGGATTTCATCAAAAATATCTTAATTTGTGTTCCAAAGATGAATGAAGATCTTACGGGTTTGGAATTACATGAGGGTCAGTAATTAATGACAGAATTTACATTTTTGGGTGAACTATCCCTTTAATGTTTGTTTTCCTGATCAATATGTATTAATTTCCTCTTTCTATAAAACAAACGTTTTTTTCCCACTAATGTCACTTAGGCCACAAGGGTTTGTGGGTAGCATTTGGTCTGGCTCCATTCTGGTATGTAACGCCGATTTTTCACTTAAAAAATGTGTCACATTATAAAAATAAAATGGGTTGCAAATGATAATAATTCACATTGTCTTTCTTTGGTTAGATTCATATTTGTTTGCTAAAATAAGCACATACTGAAACAATGGATCTGACAAAGAGACAATAAATGCTGTTTTAATTCAGCAGTCTTGATGATTGGGTAACACTTTAGTTCAGTTGTCCACTTTAGACAATCTGCTAACAATACAGAACTTTGCAACCACATGCCAACTACCAGTGATTATCTGCTAACACTTTATTTATGGTCACCCAACAGACTATAACTTTCAAGATTATGTCAACTTCTATACTAACCCTAACCTATTAGTTTACTAGAGAGTTAGTTAACATGCAGTTGCAAATTATGAGAGTAAGCTGATACGTAGCAGCAAACATGCATACTTATAGTTAGTAGAATGTCTAAAGTGGACTATCGAAATAAAGCATAACCTGATTTTTTTTTTCTCTCCCACTGAATATAAAAGGAAGTTCATCTGAGGTAGAGTTTGTTAGTAATTGATCTGTTGGCTTAGTGCAACACCTCAGGCTACGATTTGCTTTAATTTCAACCCTCTCTGTACAGTAGCTAATCCAAGGGGGGGAAGCAATATTTGCATTCATATGAATGAGAGTTTTCCACAAAACAGGCAAAACGGCCTCATATGACCATACACAACAGACATATGCCATTGTAAATGCTTTTCTCTCAGGTCACAGGTAAATGGCAATGAACCGGGACAGAGCAGTTCATATCATAATATGCTGGCCAAATCTAGCAAAAGTGTTCACCTCCCTTCATTTCTCAAGAGGTCAAAGTGTTCATTATGTAACATGGCACTATGCTGGAACAGAGCACTCTGGGATAGCACACATTGTACTGTAGTAGACTTAACAAGAAATAAACCAATCCTGATACCATAATCAAGCATTTCTCTCTCTGCAGAAAGAGACTGCCTTGGTCCTGCACATTTGTATTTGTTTCTCTGGCCTTGATTCTTCTTTGCTACGGTTAGTCTTTTGTCTAGATTGACTCTTTATCATTGCACATATTATGCAATAAGAAAAACAAGCTATGCAATGAAAAGAGAAGCCTGGTCTTTGTTATTGACACATTGACATTTCTTTTTCTCTTTTTGGTGACTATTTCTGTTTCTTTGTGTGGAAGTGAATGTCTATGTTCTTTTTGTGTTGTTATCAAAGGAGGATCTGGTAACTGGAAAGAGTCCATCACCTGTAACCACGACCCTTGCTGTGGCATAACTCACTTCTGCCCATAATAGTTAATGGACACATTACAAAATAAAACAAGCTTTTTTTATCCACTGTAGAGAGAATGAGTGCCACATTTTAACACATAAAAAATGCAAGTCCTATTATTAAATATTTCATTTTAATAATAACATAAATATGATTAATATGATAACATATTATTAAATATTGCACAGAAAATCTACTATTTTTTATGATCTTGTACTTTAAATGTAATGGCATAAAACCCCTTCTTTTGGTTTTCTGGCAAAACGTTCAATGGTTTAATGTTTGAAAATGATGAAATTAAGACAGATAATAAGATATAATAAGAAATTGAGATATAATAAACTAATATAGTATTGTAATTTTACAGAACAGTACTACAATATTAACATTTCTAATTTTCTCTTTTCTATTTAGTAATAATAATAATTAGTAATAGTATTAGTAGTAGTAGTATTGCTAAATAAAAATATTAAACAAATAAATATTTGTATTGTGATATTTCACTGTAACAACAACAACATGATGATAATATGACAGCAAAAACAACAATAATAATTATACATTATTGTTATTATATAAAACAATACTTTTATTGTTGTTATATATAAAAAAAATTATAATTTTCCTCACAATACCTGACTGATGATTCACACACACAAAAATATATATGTATTATTTAGGAATTAGATTTCTCCTCCGAATCGTGCAGCTCTTCTTTTGTATGTTCTTGACCTTTTAGTTCTAGTTGATTACTGAGTTCTGTTGTGACTTGTCCAACTTGTCAAAACACAACACTGGGCTGATCCACACACAGATCCTGTTCTACTGTATGAATTTATTATAGTTTATAATTATAGTTTATAAAGTAGTGCTATTGAGTTATATTGAGAAGTGCATATAAAAATGGGGGAATTTTCCCAGAATTACCAGAATGTCCTCAATGTAGTTAAAAAAACAAAACAATTCACTTGGAGCAAAATCTGCATCGCCTTGTGTTTGAATCTAAGAAGAGAATACCATATGGCGTGACATATAATCTTTGCTCTAAGTGCTCCCCTTGCACATTTAAAAGCATGTCAGATGTAAGAAGCCTTTAATATCGCAACTAATAAGCCTTGCATTTTGCAGACAAAGCATCCCTATTAAACAAATGGCAGGAACTGGGGTTCTTCCAGGTCGAGCAAATTGACATTGGGAACACTGGATGATCTCACTTTGATCATGAGTGTGAATCATCAGTCAGGTATTGTGATAATGCTAATTGGTTTCCCGGTCTAGGCGTTTAATGCGGTCCGTGATAAGTTTGAATTGAAACTCCACCTGTGAGTCATGATTTGCTAGACCAAACAGCTAATACATTTTCTTTGTGAAGGCTTGAGTCATTTTTCAATTCATTCAGGTCGCTGCTACCACCTGCTTGCTGTCTTTTTGACAGATGCAGCTTTTTTTATTTTAAAGGTATCACATGCACTGACACGTTTACAGATACAGACACATAGAACCAGATGAATGTGACCTAACACAAATGATTCTGAATATCCAACACAGTTGTCAAATTGACTGAAATACACTTTAAGATATGTAGGTGAGACACGTTAATCATTTCAAGACAGTAAACTACTGAAGAAAGCTACAAATGACCTCAAGGAAGATCATGCAACAGTGTGAATGTTTTTTTTTTTTAAAGATTCTTCTGCTTTTGAAACTCAACAGGTCAAAAGGCATCAAAAATGTGCTTCTCCAACCGAACAGCACGGATCTGTCCTCAAATCATAGTTCATGTCCTCAAATCTGTAAAAAGCTCCCGGCTGATAAATGAGATATTGCATAATTCCCATGGTCCGTTGCACATATCTGTTTTCCAGCCAGCATTAATGGGAAATGCGAGTATTTGATGAAGCCCTGAGGACTTGAAACCGGAGAAATTTAGGTGGCAGGAAAGGGAGGCAGTTGTAAAGGGCCCGTGTATAAACCCTCAGGGCTGATTGGTCCTCAGGGGCTGATTTGAGCACAGAGGAGCCTAAAGAGGAGCCTAAAATGAGAAAGAGGTCCTGGAACTCTCCTCACCCTCATTCACAACAAAACCCTCCCAATAAAACTGTAGCCTCTGAAAGTCACAGTGGTCTGTACCTTTAGAAAAGTGTGAGACCCAGAAACAAGTCTTGATTGTTTCGCTCGTTCCATATTGTCTAAATATTTGTTCTACAAAAAGCATGTTTTTGCTGCTTGCTTAATTTGAATGCTAATACAACACTATTTTCAGACATTTATGTATTAACATTTTATTGCATGAAATCCACTTAATTTCTTTCAAAAATAGTGTAACTACTTAGCAATAGTGCACACTGGCTGCTAAATGTAACTTGTTTTACCATATGCAGTGTACGGTGTTGGCGGGAAGTGCCAGGAAAAAAGAGAGTGCTCCACTTTTGACCAAAAACCCCTTCAAACTCCAACATAAAAACTTCTATAAATTCGAACATAACAGATAAACAATAACAAGTTTCCCCTTTTTTCATCTTGCTCAAAAACAGCATTATTTTAACATGTATTCTCCCCAGTCACAGTCAAAGCATGCTGGGATCTAGAAATCCCCTGCCCAGTTTCAGCAATATTACATTAATGCCAACGAACATTATTCATGTAGTCCCAATGCAAAATGGATTATATAAACTTCAATTTAATAGATTTATAACTTTTTGTATTTTTTATAAATACTTTTTATACTTTTATTATATGTGTTAATAAAATACTTGTATTTAGCAAAGATGCATTAAATTGATGAAAAGTGACAATAAAGAATTTATGATGTAATAAAAAAAAATGCTTTCTGTTCATCAAAGAATCCTGAAGAAGTGTCACGGTTTCCACAAAAATATTAAGCAGCACAGCTGTTTTCTACATTGACATTAATGTTTCTTAAACACGAAATCAGAATATTAGAATGATTCCTGAAGATCAATTAACACTGAAGAGTACTGGCTGCTGAAAATTCAGCTTTGCCATTACAGGAATAAATTACATGGTCACACTTTATTTTAAGGTCCAGTTTTCGCCATTAACAAACTATTAACTACGACTTTTTGCATCAATAAACTCCTAATTTGCTGCTTATTAATAGTTAGTAAGGTAGTTCAAAGTAGTATAAGGTTAGCTATAGGATTAGGGATGTAGAATATGGTCATGCAGAATATGTGCTTTAAGTACTAATAAACAGCCAATATGTTAGTGAGAATTGGTCCCTATACTGAAGTGTTATCAATTACATTTTAAAATACATTAAAATAGAAACAGTTATTGTAATAATTAATATATCACAATATTAATGTTTTTATTGTAGATTTGGTCAGATAAATGGAGCCTTGATGAGCATAAAAATCCTTTTAGGAGCCTGACAGTCACTGGTTCCCCTTCACTTTCATTGTGGAAAAGAGCCACATGAACATTTTTCAAAATATCTCCTTTTGTGTTCCACAGCGGACAGAAAATGGCAAAGTTTTGGAACGACGTGAAGGTGAATAAATTATGACACTATCCCTTTAAGTTCTGCCAAAGAGTAATTGTTTTTCACAAGTGAGCTTGAATGACTGTTTTGGTTTATGCTGGAGCCACAACGTATCACCGCTCATCAAGAGGACGGCGGCATGCCTGCTCTGATTCCAGTCAAGGCATTTACTGGTCCTTATTTTGGATGTGTCTAGGCCAGCCTGGGTAAAAACAGCCATTGTGGTTTTGTGATGGCAGAGCTTTGGATGGAGTGGAGATTTCAGAGAAGGGTTTGGTTAGACACACTGATAGTTACTCAAAAAAGGAGGGGTCAGAGCTTTGGCAGTTGCTATAGAGACGAGACAGCGAGCAGCGTGGGAGACTGTATACTGTGGGAGAACAGATGAGCATTTCAGGTGACGCTCACTAACATCAGGAGGGCTATTAACGGTGGCAGGATTCAGGTCATATTTGTACATTCAAGTTACGTGTGACCAGTGGCGTAACTGCTTTGAAAAGTCGTGGGGACACCGCGGAACTCGTTTTGCTAGTTTTTTATTTAATAACCTAATTTACTTGGGGACTGGGTTTAGAGTTGGACAAACTTCATTTTTGCTTTTCAAAAATACATCGATGTACCAGGGGCGGTGCCAGAGAATTTTGAACGCAGGTGCTGAGGGGGTGCTAGATCATGGACAG